>NW_018251680.1:45979-71381 GCF_001263595.1 Phalaenopsis equestris | reverse complement strand
CAAGGATTCAATAATTGAAGAAAGTAAGCCGTAACTAATAAAATTTGCAGGATGAAACACTTAAATTTTTCTCCCCTAAATTTAAGCCAAACATTAAGATAGCTAGAGAAGTCACCGAGATGCTCTTCTAGATCCATGACATCCCCTAGTTCTTTCTCATTTAGTCTCTACAACAAAATGTTCCAAATTTGAACCAATCCTCATTCACACCTCTACGTCCGATCTCATTGAAGAGTCACACCCTTTGAAATTCCTTCAGATAATATTTCATGATTTTTATCGAGAGTCTTCTTAGATGACTTTGGTCATTTAAGATGTAATTAACTATAGGGACTTGCTCTTATAGGAAACGTGTCCGAACCAAGCTTAATATAAATCTTATTTGATTATTTATATTAAATAGAGAACTTGTCGGCAAATATAAAGGTTCCGCAGACCAAAACAAAGGTTTCGCAGACCAAACGGACGTCCATACTTTCCTTAGTTTATATGATCGAGCCTCATCGTTAATTCTTGTGTTTATCCTTTGGGATCGATACAGGATTTGAGGTACAGTGCTCTTTCATTTTAAACTATGACAAATATGGGGTCAGCTTGATTTCATACTTCAACGTCTTTCCGAAGCGAGCGACGGGATTTTGATTCCGATGACCGACAGCTTCTTACGGGCAACTCCCCACAACCATCCCCGAAATAACGCCGACATAGATGTTGATGATGCAGCTGTTAGGAATTCAATATGTTGGAAGTATGCTTCATCTAACAATCCTTTTGATTATCCACTTTATCATAGGAGGTAATGGATCTACCTTGTCGTGTCTTAAAATCCCCGAGGGATTTCCTTGTCTGTCTTTGATAAAGTTGTAACAGCAACCACATTGTATGGTGAATTTGCCTTTTCCATGCATCAATTTTCGTGGCTTGGAGTTGGTTCTTTTTACAGGCATTAGCAGGCCAGCCCGACCTCTGCCTATTAAATCAATTATGCAGTCAAGAATGCTTCTTTAGTCGCTTTCAGAGAAGACTCTCGTGTACAGCTCCAAGCCTTCTAGTATGTTGATAAATATCCCTTGAACTTGTTCATAAAATTCAAATTCTCTTTTCATGACTTAAATCAATTTGTCAAAGTCTGTCATGGTGATCATTAGTAGCTGTCAAGGGCATTCCCTCATTTCAATATCAGCAGGACCATGCTGGTGTTGTCTCTGTATCCATCGAAATATATGACTCCTCCATCGCGTGATCAATGATCTGAAATCCATCATCGAGGGATGTGTACTCCTCCAGAGTACTGTAACATTATAGGTGGAGGAAGGTGCAATCCGGACATTCCACAGATGCCCCTATAGCTGGTGTCCATGTAGGAATCTTGGTGTTGCATGTCAGGCAGCCCGCATAAAGATCATCTAAAACTCCTGGTATATCTGGCTTTGTAGTAAATTTGGGCTCATCCTCTATGGCAGGAAAGCTGGAAGAAGTCTCTCTCATGTCTGGATTGTAGATTTTCCCCTCAGGAATAGGGGTAAGCAAGTTTTCTGCCTCCTTCTGGCATCTTCTTTCTTCATTGAGTTCTTCAGCACGGTGCGTCTAACAGTCTTTCGTCATTAATAGTGACTAGGCCTCTGGTTGGTGCAGTTATCATCGACGGCAGGTGACAAGTCTCCTCCATCAGATTTTGCTGTATTATCACATTTTTCCCATTCGGTGAGGAATCCTCCTTAGTACTTATCCTTAACAGCGATGTTAGACCTTTTTTTTCTCGACGACTAACCACATCCATCATGGGACACTCATAGTTTATATCGACTTGACTGAAGTTCATGTCAAAGTCTATGGGTGCCACCCTGTTGTGCCCTTTCCACATTAAGTGTGAGGTTCCAGCCACCTTTGAAAGCAAAAATTAGCTTCTGTCGTGACATTTTTTCTACATATGACATGAAAAATATCACTGCGCGGAAATAGTGATCTTTCAGAACAAAAACAAAACAAAGGGCTTACTAGAGAAAATTTAGTTTATATTAATAAGAAGATCATTTACTTATGTGTATATATTTTTTTGTTTAATTTAGTAAAATATCAAACTTTTAAAGGTAGAGAAGATAAAATTGAAATATGTAAATTCAATGGTTTTCATTTTATTGAGGTTAATTTTATTGCAAAAATTTTTGGAACCGGTCACAGATATTTGGCCAAATAAATAACCTTAGAACAATCAAAATTTCAAAATTTCAATTCAAGCATCGTTAAGCTGTATAATATGTCTTCAAGTATCATCCTTTGATTGGAAACTTGGGTATTTTGTCTCAGAAATCCATTAGCTGGTAAGCTCCTCATGTGTAGACATTTTCTACATCAAATAGTCCTTCCCAAGTTGGCTCAAATTTTCCAACTATCTTGCATCGTGCAAGAATAAGCCTTTTGAGCATGAGAACGAGATCACTAACATTGAATGTCCTTGGGCAGACTAATTTTTCATGAGCTTGTATCTTCTTCTCTTGGTAAAGCTCCAGGTGTTGTTGTGCTTTTAGTCATTTTCCTTTGAAACTTTCCAATTCCTCAAGTCTTAGTCTTGCACTTTCTTTTGTTGTGATTTGGTTAGCGACAACGACTCTAAGAGATGGTGTCTGGACCTCTAGCGGTATTACGACCTTGGACCTGTACACGAGCATGTAAGGTGTACATTGAGTGTGAGTCTTGAACATTGTTCGGTAGGCTCACAAGGCTTCTAACATTTTGTTGTGTCAATCTCTCTTTTTTTGTGCAGTATTTTCTTCAAAATCTGCACCACTGTCTTGTTGAAGGCTTCAGTTAAACCATTTGCCTTGGGATAGTAGATCGTAGAGTATCTCCAGTTTATCTCGGGCCGCTTGATGAAATTGTTGATTTTGGTGCTCTTGATGGATGTCCCATTATAATAGATTATTCTGTGCGGAACCCCAAAACAATAGACGATTTGTCTTTTGAAAAATTGATGGATGTTCTATGTTGTAACCTCTCGTAATGCCACTCCCTCCGCCCATTTGGAAAAGTAATCTATAGCGGCAAGTATAAATATGTGTCATTTAGAGGATGGACGGTCTATCAGACCTATTATGTCCATGCCCCAACACTAAAATGGTCCCGAGGTGATGGTTGGGTTTAGCACATTCGAAGGTTTGTGCAAGACCACCCCATGCACTAGGCACTGGTGACATCTTTGGTTGTATCCATGCAGTCGGACATCCTTGCTGGCCAAAAATATCTGAGTCTCTTGATCTTCATTTTCATTTTTGGTCTTGATTGATGGTCAACTGGTGAGCGCCACACAATCCGACATGTACTTCTTTGACAATATTTTGTTCTTTGGCTTTGCTTAGAAATTGTAGCCACATCTCATCGAATGATCTTCTGTAGAGGACATTGCCTACTAGAGCGTATGACATAGCCCTTCTTATAATGTAATGTGCCTCAGTCTTGTCCTCTGATTGTTTTCTAGTCTGCAAATATTCTATTAATGGCTTACGCCAATCTTTATTGATGTCAGCAACCGCAATCATCGCTTCTTCTTCTTTTCCAAGCTCTTGTAGATTTTTAAGGTCAATTTGAGGTAAAACTTGTCTCCCTTGTACTGTGATGTCAATGAAATCTTCTGGGGGACACGCCAAATCTTTTGCAAGTTTTACTAGAGTGTCAGAATGGGTATTATCTCCCCAAGGAATCTGGCAGAAAGTTACTATGGAAATTTGCTCAAGCAGCTTCATTGTGTACTTGTGGTATTCTGCTAACCTTGGTTTCAAAATCTTGTATTGTCTGACGACTTGTTTGATGAGGAGTTGTGAGTCACCATAGATAACAGTATCTGTTATATCCATCGAGATTGCTAATTCCAATCACGTAATTAAGGCTTCATATTCTACTTCATTGTTGGTATACGGCCTTGTAAGATGGTAGGAGAATTTCAACATACCTTTATCTGGCGTGATGAAGATTAAACAAACTGCTGCTTTGCCTGATCTTTTGTTTTTTCTAGATGACGAAGCTCCATCAAAGTACTTCTCCAACTATTGCGCAATGTAGAAATCCATCTGAAATACTTGTTTGACGGGTAACTCATCATTAAGAGAGGACCCAGCTAGAAGTGGGTGTGCAGCGAGAAAGTTTGCTAAAATCTGTCCCATGATAGCACGAAGGGGAAAAAATGTTATATCAAATTACAACAAAATCATTCCAATGGATTAACTTTTGAAATTACAGTATTTTTATGAAAAAGCATATAATGTTTGAGCTTATGAGCAACAACAATTAACGCTAGACAATGTTTCTCAATAGGCAGATACCTTATTTATTTTGGTATTAGATGGTGACTCAAGTAGTAGAGTGTGCTTCCCATACCCTCGTCATTGATTTCGGCTAAGAGGGCTCCAAGAGAGTCATGTAAGTCCGCGGTATAAGGTATCAACTGTTTTCCCGGAAGAGGGGCTACCAAAACAGGAGGTCGCCAGAGTAACATCCTCGAAAGCTTGCTTAACGTCCTCGAAAGTTTGTTGGCATTTCTCTTCCCAAATGAATTTGGTATCCTTTTAAATTAATGCCGAGAAGGGATGGCACCTACCCAAGAAATTAAAAATAAAGCGTCTTAGATATGTCAACTTCCCTTGGAGGGAACATAGTTGTTTTAAGATTTTGGAAGGTGGCATTTCCATGATAACATTAATCTTATCCGGGTCGATCTCGATTCCCCGATGACGGACAACGAATCCTATAAATTTCCAAGAGGTAACACAAAAGGCACACTTTAAGGGATTCATCCTAAGGTCTTATCGCCGTAACTGTTCGAACACGATCCTCAAATCGTACAAATGATCAATTTTTTATTTACTCTTGATGACCAAAGCATCCACATTACATTTCACTTGGTTGTGAATGAGGTCATCAAAAATCTTTATCATCGCTCATTGATATGTTGCTCCGACATTCTTTAATCCAAATGGCATCACTATGTATCAAAAGATCGCAATCGGTGTTCTGAATGTTGTAAGCGCTGCGTCCTGAGGTGCCATCTTGATTTTGTTGTATCCCGACAACCCATCAATGAAGGAGAAAATCTCATGTGTCGAAGCGATATCCACCATCATTTCTAGTATTGGTAGTGGAAATTCATCCTCTAGACATGATTTGTGTAGATCCCTGAAGTTGACACAAATACAGATTTGTCTATTTTTCTTCTTAACTAATAAAATGTTAGCTAACCATGTGGGATATTGCTCTTCTCTTACAAAGTTAGCATCTATTAACTTCTTCACCTTGAGAATAACTTGTTGCTCTATCTCGAGGTGGATTCTTCTTGGAGCTTGTTTTACTGAAGTCATGTCTTTGTCCAGCCCGAGTTTATGAACCACAACCTCTGCTGATAGTCCTAACATTTTATCATAACTCCATGCGAAGCAATTTTTGAATTCTATTAACAGCTTGAACAATTCGAAATTCTTCATCATTGAGTAGAGATCTTATACATGTAGGTCGAGGCTGCTCTTCCTTCCCTAGGTTAATTTCCTTCAATTCATCAACAATTGATTTAATAACTTCCTCAAAATTTTGAGGAGTGTCTTCTATTAGTTGATCAGTTGAATCATCCTCCACATTGAGGCAACCGTCTTCCAATTTCTTAGTAACACCAATGCAAAATTCTGAATCATCATCTGGTCCGATTGTACCAGATCCAAGGCCCTCTTTTAACTTGGGAGTTTGACTTTTAAAATTCCACAATTTTTCAAAAAGTTGTAATTTATCTTTTGGCAATTATTTTAACAAATGTCCTTGCTGAATTAACTTTTGTACGCAAGCTGAAAAGTAATCAAAAGGCAATTTCATTAATTCATTAGGATCCTCATCAAAATTTACATGATTTTCAAGACTCGTAGAAGTAGAAACACAGTAAAATTTGATCGGCTTTGAACCTGTGCTATGAACCTCCTTGACCTCTAAACTCTCGACCTTTTGGGGGAGAATCGAAGTAAGGGTCATGATGTTCACAGAGTGGTTTATCCAATCGTACATCGACTCATCTTTGCTTTTCACTACAACTTCTAAGGATATCTTGTACAGAGGTTTCTTCTCATTTATCATCATTATTTCATCTTCAGAACTTTCTTCACTATTAATGTTGATGGTCAACCTAGTCCGTTCAAAGACCATGTTGGTTTTTTCTCGCCCATGTCCTCGGCCTCAACCTCCGGTGGAAGAACTAAAAGAACCCCCACCAACTCATTGGAAAAGGGTGGTGGAAGATCGTTGAATCGGAGTTGAATGGCTTCCCCTTTGTGATTCTTTTGAATATTGACTTTTCTTTGTCACAATATCACGAGAGAAGACAGTTTTCCTTAGAGGCGCGTAGTAGGCGACTTCTTTATGATTGCCAACTTCATGAACTAAAAATGGTTGTAAATCACCTTTCATGAAATGCTTTTTTCCTTCTTTGTAGTACTTAATGCACCGGTGTAGAGACGACAGAATGATGTTGTGTTTGTGAATCCATGATCGACCAAGAAAAGCATTAAAAGAGGTCTTGGTGCCACTAATATGGAATTTAGCGGATGTTACTAGTTCTCCAACTTTCATAAGTAATGTAATTGATCCAAGGGCTCTCTCTCCCTTTTGGTTGAACTCTCTTAGCATCATTCTATCAGCTGTGAGCTCTTGAGCTTCAATGTCCAAATAGGCGAATGTCCGTAGACTCATCATGTTGAGGGGTGCTCCAAGTTCTACCAAAACTCTAGATAACACAAATCTGCCGATGTTAACGGAGATATAGAGTGGACAATTATGGTCAGCAATACCAAGCAGCAAGTCTTCATCTGTAAAGGTTACTCGAGATTGTTCTTTCAACGGGCAAACTTCATCCGAGGATGTGCTGGCCAACTGAGCTAAGCAAATCTCTTGGTCAAGTAAAGCTGTAACCAGAGGCTCTCTCATTTCCTTTAACAAGATTAGAACATCATAGATGCTTAATTTGGCCGGCAACTTCCTAAGATGAGCTAGCAGATTGTAATCCACTTTGTATGATCCTCCATTTTTCTCTTTGTTATGTGGTTCTTCCGCTGGTGGTGGTGGAGCTAGCTCTTATCGAGTTACTACTTTCTTTCTTTTATCCATTGGAGATAACCTCGGGGGTAATACTTTCCCGCTCCTTAAGTTTACTTCTGTAATTTCTTCTTCTTGAGATGACATAAGTGAACCTTCTGATATTTCTTCCTTGTCGGAAAGATCTAAGTTGATGGCAAGTGGTGCACCGCGACACTCGAGGATTGGTTCCTTACTCCTTATTCCATCTTAATCGATATTATCGATGTCTTCTTCGGTCATGCTAACAGGTTCATCGAACTTAAGTATGATTTAAGGATCGGTTTGAAAATAAAGCTCAAAGCTAGATTAGTCATAATTGATTACTTTTTCATTAAAAATAGTTAAAACATAGATGAAATCATAATCATTATATTCATAGACCCCGGAGGGGCAACTAGACAATCATACAAGGTATGGGGTTCGAGGATTTTCTTCTCAGAATTGAGACAACTAATCTAGTAGAGGCAGCCCCTATCCTACCCCCCATGCTATCAGTCATCGTGGTGGTGTTCTTCTTCTTCTTCTTTGGTGGTGGTGGATTTCTTGGCTAAATCTTCATCTCAGGCTTAACAAGCTGAAAACTCTGAATGGAAGTTTGTTTTGATGCATTCTGGATTTGCTTTAGTATTTTCTTAGATGATTTGCTCTAGACTGTACTACATCTATCTTTTTCTGAATATGGATCTATCGAAGAGACTGACTAAGCTAAAATCCTAATTATAGAGCCTTTTTAGGTTCTTTTAAATATTCTTTCGGGATCGTTGTATTTCCTTCTTTAAGGTTTCTGTCGAGCCAATCATTAAAGAAAAAATAATCTTCTATAGTATGTCCCAGCAACCTGTGATACAATCAATAGTTAGGTTGATCCTTCTTGTCAACCTCTTTGAGTTTCTTTGGATCTGGTAATCTGAACTCAGGCTTCTTCATCAAACTTTTGAACCTTTTGGATATTACTTCGTCTTTGAAGGAATACACCACTTTCTGTCATTCTGCCAAAGATATTATCTTATTTACTGCTCGGTATGTTCCTCCCTGAGGCGGTCGCTTGCTAGACTGGCCAAACTATTGTGTCTATTGTTGAGCATGCTGTGATGATGATTGACAAGAATTTTCTGCATGTATCTTCATCCATTGCTTTCCTTTAACGACTGTTGCCACTATCCTGGACTTATTTTCAAATACCCTGGTCATCTGGGACTTCTCAGACTTCTCATGAGAATCTATGTGTTTGACGTCTTCTTGAAGATTGCTAGCTTTGGTGAGTAGCTTCTCGAGAGATTTAACGGTGAGAATGAAAGATACTGGCCCATGGATGCTTTTGAGTAAGATCTCAATTGCATGATGTTCCTGTAGCTGAGGTTCACATTTCATTCTAAGGTTTCTCCATCTTAAAATATAATCCACTAAAGTCTCATTGGGCTTCTGCTTCTCTATTACGAGATCTTCAATAGACACATGATGTGCGCTCCAACAAATCTTTTTACGAAGAAATGATCTAGTTCGACGAACGACTTGATTGATCTATTGGGTAGTTTGGCATACCAATCAAAAGCGATCCTTGAGAGGCTGCTGACAAACTATCAAAAGAGTTGAGATTCATTACCTCCAGTATTACCACAACTGGCTTACAAATGTGCTATGTATTTCCTGGGATTTCTAGTCCCATCAGATATCTTAAAGTTTGGTGACACAAAATCCTTAGGGTAGGGTACGACATCAAACTCCTCCAAGTAAGGTTTACCCTTTAGACTTAATGCACCACCCTTATATTGGGCTAGAGCCTCCTGAACTTGTTCGTCCAACTTCTTAAATTCTTTTTCTGGCATGGCACTTGATGGAGAATCCTTCTTTTGTTGGTTATGCTGAGGCAACTTCTCTCCTTTCATCTGTGATGTGTATAATCTCCAGTTGATTGACTTGTGGAGAGGCTAACTGTTGGGGTTAAGACTTTCCTTGAGCTATGGCCATGGTGGTCATGATAGTGACCATCTCTTTCATTCTTTTCTCCATTTAGCTTATTTGCTCATCCCTTAGGAAAGCAGCCCTACGCAGCTCATATACGGTGTTCTCTTCAATGAGAGGTTGAGTGTCGCGCACAGATGCAGCTCCTCTATTTTTGATGACATGGATATTCATAAAATATTCCTCGTGGTAATCATTGAAGTCAAAATCTTCATCATCATCATCAATGGAAACTCCATGTTCTCGGGCCAACTCAGAAATCTTGACTCTGAACATTTTGACATTTTCTTCAATTATTGATTCTTGTAGCATCTTGAGATCTAGGGGACCTTACCGGACTTCCTCCACCTGTCTCTCCATCTCTCTATCAATTACTGCAAAAAAGTCAGATACTTCATACCCTAGCTTCATTTCGTGATCATGCCATGCAGGCTTACTAGAACGTATCGGTACGGAAACCTTGGGTACCCATAGCTTTTTCTTTGACGGTGATGTCTTGAGACAGAGTGTCTCAGCAAAAACATCAGCATGTCAAAAAGAAGTATGCTCCCTATGGTGTGGACCAGATACAGTGCTGGGTAACCTCTTCTTCTTTTCCTTTGGAGTTTTAAAAATATCCTAGTGACTGGTAATTGGTAGAATTCTTGGACCCATACGTTACTTAACTGGTCAACTTCCTGTGGGTCTGATAGCAGTAGAATCAATGTTCGTAATGGTGGTATCAACTCTACTTCCCAGCAAAACCAGATGGGAGTGCGAGCAGGCAAAGCTTTAGTTCATTTCTGAGATCATCTGACAGCTCTGATGTCCCTTAGAATTTCTTTCTTCATGTGAGGGCATACTGCACGTCCCACTTATTTGAGTAACTCGTCAACTGAACAATCTTCTTTGGCAGCTAGTTTCTGAAAAATTGCACTGACTCAAGTGATACGAGCAGGCTTCCTCCTCCCCCTACCATGTCCATGAGGTGATAGTAAAGTAGCAGCGATCTTCTGGATACTTTTGTACCCATTAGTATACATTAATAGATGGAACCTACTCCCTTGCAGAAGTGGATAAGTTTCCAACAATGCTGACTCATCATGGTGAGAAACTTTGTCAATAGGTACTTCCTTAGAAATCTAGGCTTCAGTAGCATTCCAAACCTTTCGGCTGTGGTTTATCCTTTGGGTTCGAGTTAATGGTGCAATCCTCAAACTTGATCTAATTTCAAATGCTGACGGCGAGATAACCAATTTCTCAGCCGGGTCTTCAATGATCATAACTTCTTTTGCCTTAGCACAAACATGAACAACAAGCTTTGTAGGTGTCATGGTGGTAGTAGTCTTGACCTTCTTGTAAGAAGGGAAGTCCTTAAGGTAGTTCAGGTTAAATTTGGCAGACGATTCCTAATCCTCTGAACCAGCGACTTTCATTATGAAGAATTGGGCTTTCCCGAGGACAACCTGGAGACTTTCAAATCCTACTCTGAACTTGATGGTGGGAGTGACATTGCGAGCGTTGCAGCTTGTCGGCAGGTTGTAGGAAAAAGTGAGCATCGTGAACACCAATTTAGCAGCTTCAAAAAAACAAAGCTCTAGGGTTAGCTATTTGGCCAATACCTCGTAATGTTAATGCGAGCACTAAAAATTAACAGAGGTCAATCTGTAGACCGAGTAAGTATTTATTTAATTTGTGGAGATTTTTAAATTTTTGTAAAAGTAATTTGAAAGTAGGAAGATGTAAATAATATAAGGAAAATTAAAGAGCACGCACAACACGACACAGTTCGATTTAACTTGCAAAATAGCAAATCAAGCTTGAAAGGGAAAAAGGGAAGTTCAGGATCTAGTACGGAACCGACTTAACAATGCAGAATGCCCAGGTGGAACTAGTCTACCAACACACCTACTAGGGTCTGACCCCACGCAAAGATTAAAAAGTGCTTAATGGCCTCCTGAACCTCCTTATTCAAAGGTGATTGAACAGACGCTCCCAAAGTCGAAAGAGTTGACCGTACTTTCCCAAGACAAAAATGGGTAAAGCATGAAAACAGAGGTAGGGTAATTTGGTCCATGAGGGACATGAACAAATTACTGATGTATGAAGATAAGATTCTTTGATTTAAATAGAGAGGAAAGCTAGTCCCCAACGAAGCGGCCAGAAGTTGTCGACACTATTTTTGATTGTGGAGTTGCCCGTTGGATGTTATCGGCCGCTAGAATCAAAACCAATCACCCACTTCAGGAAGGCATTTAATTTACATATATATAAAAGTTTAGAAATATATAAAATCAAATCGACCCTATATTTTCTACTGATGTATGAAGATAAGATTCTTTGATTTAAATAGAGAGGAAAGCTAGTCCCCAACGAAGCGGCCAGAAGTTGTCGACACTATTTTTGATTGTGGAGTTGCCCGTTGGATGTTATCGGCCGCTAGAATCAAAACCAATCACCCACTTCAGGAAGGCATTTAATTTACATATATATAAAAGTTTAGAAATATATAAAATCAAATCGACCCTATATTTTCCACAGTTTAAATGAAAGAGTACTATACCTCAAACCTTATATTTATCCAAAAGATAAACAAAAGACTTGAGGATGAAACTCAATCAAATAAGCTAAGAAATATATGACATCCGTTTGGTCTGCAAAATAATTTTATTTGCCGATAAGTTACCCTATTTAGTATGAAGAATTAAATAGGGTTTATATTAAGCTAGGTTTGGAAAAGCTTCCTATACGGGCAAGCCCCTATAGTTAATTACATCATTTATAACTGAGGTCACCTAAGAA
Organism: Phalaenopsis equestris; assembly: GCF_001263595.1. NCBI lineage: Eukaryota > Viridiplantae > Streptophyta > Magnoliopsida > Asparagales > Orchidaceae > Phalaenopsis > Phalaenopsis equestris. Next base: position 59,537 of record NW_018251680.1, on the reverse strand, counting down.
AACTCTCGATAAAAATCAGGAAATATTATCTTCAAAAAGGTCAAAAGAGTTTGACTTTTCAACAAAATCGTTCGAAGAGGTGTGAAAGGGGAATGGTTCAAGTTTGGAACATTTACTGTAGAATCCAAAGGAGGAAGAACCAGGGGACCTCATAGATGCAGAGGAGAACTTGAGTAACTTCCTATGCTATCGTATGGTTTGGCTTCCGTTTTGAGAGAAGTATTTAAATGTGTTATCCTATAGATTTTATTTGTTTGGTAATTACATCCATGTGAAACAATGTGAAACAATTGAAACAATCACACAAATCGCTTGGAAGATATGAGGATTTAGGTCGTGACAAACGACAACCTCAAAATCCTAAGATGAGTTAGGGCTTATATTGTACAACAGAGCTATACAAAGGGCTAAAGATGAGTTCAGGACTTATGTTTCATAAGCAAACAACCTCAAAATCCTATGGATTGTTATTTAATTCTAAGGAGAGATATGTTATTGTAGATCCTCTTGCTGATGAAGATGGTCGTGTTGCCCACAATGCCTGCTCCAAGCTCCTCGTTGTGATGATTTTAATTTTCTTAATGTGTCAAGTCATAATGTAAAATCAAATGTCCCCATGTTTATGGTTCTTTAACTATTATGTGGCATGTAAAAGTTGATTAGAGCGACACCGGTTAGGATCCTATGTTTCCCTCGTTCCGATACTACTATACTCTATCGGGTTCACTTAGTCCAAATGATTTTAATAAACTCAACTTAATGGATTCAATACTTTCATATAGACCGTGTGAAGTCTCGTTAGCAACAGTAAGTTAAATAATTCCTGAATAACCTATAGATACATCTTAATTTAATTGCAATTGTTGTTTTGTGATGTTTGTGATTAAATTTTGAGTTGTCTTATATTTTGAATGTTGTGGCAAAGCATTTTATCTTGGTTGATTTTAGTTTTAATTTTTGTTTTATGGCTATCCTAGCAAAATTGGTTTTCAAGCAAGGTGACATTGTTGTTTAGCAAGCAAGTTTATAAGCATAATAGTGCAGTGTGAAAAGTAATAGAAAAAATGGTACTATAAACTATAATAGTGTACCTGGTGAGTCTTCTCGTTCCACCACCTGAAATTTGAGTACTTACAAGGCATGTACATAAAGTTGCAAGGAATTTAAATTGCATGTTTAAATGAAGGTTTAGCTACCTAACCCCAAGTTAGGGTTCTATTGAATCTTAGAAGATCATAGTGGCTGATTTTGGAACAAAATATGACAAGTTCAATTTATCCTTCAGAATGTTCAATAGATTTCAAAATGCTCGAGGCATGACCCATATCACTTAGCCTATGTCACTACTAAGCCCTTAACAATCGTGATAGGTAAAATGGTGATTATCAAAATTTTAATTTAAATAATGTCTATTCTTATCAAATGGTTAAACCATCCTTAACTTTAAGCTTAAGTAAAGTAAATTTCCATCTTTCCGACTTAAGCCCATCCCTTAAGAAGCACTCAATCTTAGTTGACTTCCAATTCATGAAGATTAGGATCTTTACAATCTTGTTGGCATTATTCAAAGATGGTGAGTGGGTTTCTACCTCTTAATCCCATTGTATTTCAATCACCCAAACATGCTTATTAAGATCAAAATTACCCATTTTCCTTAGTTAATCATACATTTTGATGAAGGCACCAAAGTCAAAAATGACTATTTTGCCCTTGGGGCATATCACCTCATAAGTCATTCAACACAACTCAAAGAACTTTGAGCATTTAGAGTGTCACATCCATGAGGTAAGTACAATATCTAGATGAGAAAATGTGGACCTCTCAAAACTTAATTTAATTTAATTATTTATTTAAATTTAGAAAATAATATTTTTAGAAATTAATTTATTTAGCTTCCTAAGATAAGGTTATTATTTATGAAAAAAATATTAGATGTTTCCGTAAGTCAGAGAAATACTTAAGCAAAATTTCGTGGTCTTTTGAATTAGTTTATTATAATTAATTTAGTGGGAAATTGAGGAAAATTCACTTTTTAGCATTAAAAATTTGTTTTTAACTTAGGAAAAATTAGGAAAAATATTTTAATGAGTCCTAAGTGATCAGAGAAATATTAGGCACATTTTGAAATATTTTGAAATTTTTTGGATTTTTTAATTAGTTTTAATTATTTTAAAATTCAAAATAATGTTAAAAAATTAAGTATTTTCTAAAAAAATAATTTTTACTTTTTCTAATTGCCTCTGATCATAAGGAACTCAGAAAATTACTTTTTATAATTTTCCCAACTGTACTTAATTGATTATAATTACTTTTGTACAAAAATACAAGGTTTCTTAGAAAATCCATTTTAATACTTGAACTTATTCAAATAATGTTCAAATTTTTACAGTGAATAAACATAATTTTTATAAACAATGTGGGATTGATTTTATCAATTTTTTATAAGTATTTAATTTAAATAAATTAACACTAGATTTTCATATTTAATTAAATATAGAAATTTACAGAATAATTGAAAGCATCATGATATTTTTCCTAGACTTCTCTAACCATAGTAAACTTACTAAAATTATTCCCATTATTTTCCAAGTGATATTTTAATTTATATAATTAAAATAATCAAAATGGTCTCTTAGCTAGAAAATTAGGGCTAGGAGCATAGAGATGTCCTCTAACTTTAGAAAACTTAGAAGACATGGTCTCTATCATGAGGAATGAACCCTCAAAATTTTGATTAGCGGAGCTCTAGGAGCAATTCAACAAAGCTTTTCTAAGGAAATTTTGAAATCCATGGAGGAGGGATTTACGTAAAACAGCCTAGGGTGGTTGTCATGGCTTCCAATTGGGTGCAATGTAGAGCTGAGGTGGAGGGCTTCAATGTGCTAAAGGCCAATCAGAGTTGGGCAGCTTGGATGTTTTTTTGTGTTTAAATTAAGAATGATGGTTCTCGATTTTAGGATTTTTCCACCACTAGGCCGTCCGACAGAGCCAGAGGAGGTGGTCAGATGGTCAAGTGAGCCAGGGGGAGGCTTAACCATAAATTAATGACAAGTACTAATGGGGAAGATATTTTGATTATGTCTCAAAAATAGGAATAAATCCCTTAATTTAGGGACCCATTGGTCCATAGCTTGATTGGGTGGGTTTAGTATGGTTTAGCCAAGTCCAAATGAGGAGCCTAGTGGCCGTGTAGACTTTAATATGGTGGCTTAGGTATGACTAAGTCAAGTTTGGGTGAAAGGGGTGCAGATTGGGTAAAGTGACTAAAAGTTGGGTTTGGGTTTGGCTAGCCATGACATTGGGTTCAATTTATTGATCAACTTTGTGTAAATGATTGTCATGAAGGTTTTTGGTGAAGTACTGGAGTAATTTTGAGTTCAATTAGAAGCTCAATTTGAAGGATTTTGAGATTTTGGTGAATTTGGACATGTTGGACTACACTTGGGTCTAGTTTGGGCTAAGGTTCGACTAAGTCCAAATTGGTGCTTGAAAATAGTTTATAGGAAAGTCATGAAGAGTTTTAAACTTAAATTGGGTGTCAATTTTGGAGTTAGGGAATTCAATTTGGTAGCATTTGGAGACAAATTTAGGGATTTTTGGACTTTGGTTAAAATTGAGTGCAATTGAGGCTTAACCAAGGCCAATTGAAGGTTCTATTATGTGTGTAGGATTACTATGAAGAATTTATGATTCAAATTGAGACAATTTGAGTAGGCTATGGGGTCCAATTAATTGAGACTAAGTCATAGAGCAAAAATTTGGGGTTTGATTAAGATCAAAATTGAGTTCATATGTCACTACTAAGCCCTTAACAATCATGATAAGTGAAATGGTGATTATGAAAATTTTGATTTCAAGTGATATGTATTCTTAACAAATGGTCAAATCATCCTCAACTTTGGGCTTAAGAAAAGTAAATTTCCATCTTTTTGACTTAAGCCCATCACTTAAGAATCGCTTGATCTTAGTTGACTTCCAAGTCATGAAGATTAGCAGATTTATCATCTTGTTGCCATTATGCGAAGGTGGTGTGTGGGTTTCTACATTTTAATCTCATTGTATTTCAATCATCCAAACATGCTTATTAAGATCAAAATTACCCATTTTCCTTAGTTAATCATACATTTTGATGAAGGCACCAAAGTCAAAAATGACTATTTTGCCCTTGGGGCATATCACCTCATAAGTCATTCAACACAACTCAAAGAACTTTGAGCATTTAGAGTGTCACATCCATGAGGTAAGTACAATATCTAGATGAGAAAATGTGGACCTCTCAAAACTTAATTTAATTTAATTATTTATTTAAATTTAGAAAATAATATTTTTAGAAATTAATTTATTTAGCTTCCTAAGATAAGGTTATTATTTATGAAAAAAATATTAGATGTTTCCGTAAGTCAGAGAAATACTTAAGCAAAATTTCGTGGTCTTTTGAATTAGTTTATTATAATTAATTTAGTGGGAAATTGAGGAAAATTCACTTTTTAGCATTAAAAATTTGTTTTTAACTTAGGAAAAATTAGGAAAAATATTTTAATGAGTCCTAAGTGATCAGAGAAATATTAGGCACATTTTGAAATATTTTGAAATTTTTTGGATTTTTTAATTAGTTTTAATTATTTTAAAATTCAAAATAATGTTAAAAAATTAAGTATTTTCTAAAAAAATAATTTTTACTTTTTCTAATTGCCTCTGATCATAAGGAACTCAGAAAATTACTTTTTATAATTTTCCCAACTGTACTTAATTGATTATAATTACTTTTGTACAAAAATACAAGGTTTCTTAGAAAATCCATTTTAATACTTGAACTTATTCAAATAATGTTCAAATTTTTACAGTGAATAAACATAATTTTTATAAACAATGTGGGATTGATTTTATCAATTTTTTATAAGTATTTAATTTAAATAAATTAACACTAGATTTTCATATTTAATTAAATATAGAAATTTACAGAATAATTGAAAGCATCATGATATTTTTCCTAGACTTCTCTAACCATAGTAAACTTACTAAAATTATTCCCATTATTTTCCAAGTGATATTTTAATTTATATAATTAAAATAATCAAAATGGTCTCTTAGCTAGAAAATTAGGGCTAGGAGCATAGAGATGTCCTCTAACTTTAGAAAACTTAGAAGACATGGTCTCTATCATGAGGAATGAACCCTCAAAATTTTGATTAGCGGAGCTCTAGGAGCAATTCAACAAAGCTTTTCTAAGGAAATTTTGAAATCCATGGAGGAGGGATTTACGTAAAACAGCCTAGGGTGGTTGTCATGGCTTCCAATTGGGTGCAATGTAGAGCTGAGGTGGAGGGCTTCAATGTGCTAAAGGCCAATCAGAGTTGGGCAGCTTGGATGTTTTTTTGTGTTTAAATTAAGAATGATGGTTCTCGATTTTAGGATTTTTCCACCACTAGGCCGTCCGACAGAGCCAGAGGAGGTGGTCAGATGGTCAAGTGAGCCAGGGGGAGGCTTAACCATAATTTACCCCCAATGACAAGTAATGATGGGGAATATATTTTGATTATGTCTCAAAAATAGGAATAAATCCCTTAATTTAGGGACCCATTGGTCCATAGCTTGATTGGGTGGGTTTAGTATGGTTTAGCCAAGTCCAAATGAGGAGCCTAGTGGCCGTGTAGACTTTAATATGGTGGCTTAGGTATGACTAAGTCAAGTTTGGGTGAAAGGGGTGCAGATTGGGTAAAGTGACTAAAAGTTGGGTTTGGGTTTGGCTAGCCATGACATTGGGTTCAATTTATTGATCAACTTTGTGTAAATGATTGTCATGAAGGTTTTTGGTGAAGTACTGGAGTAATTTTGAGTTCAATTAGAAGCTCAATTTGAAGGATTTTGAGATTTTGGTGAATTTGGACATGTTGGACTACACTTGGGTCTAGTTTGGGCTAAGGTTCGACTAAGTCCAAATTGGTGCTTGAAAATAGTTTATAGGAAAGTCATGAAGAGTTTTAAACTTAAATTGGGTGTCAATTTTGGAGTTAGGGAATTCAATTTGGTAGCATTTGGAGACAAATTTAGGGATTTTTGGACTTTGGTTAAAATTGAGTGCAATTGAGGCTTAACCAAGGCCAATTGAAGGTTCTATTATGTGTGTAGGATTACTATGAAGAATTTATGATTCAAATTGAGACAATTTGAGTAGGCTATGGGGTCCAATTAATTGAGACTAAGTCATAGAGCAAAAATTTGGGGTTTGATTAAGATCAAAATTGAGTTCAAAACATGCGCCAATTTGTCTTGGTTTTGGTTTGGACTAGCCATATGAGTAGTGAATTTGAGTTTAGAATTGAAATTGAGGGAAATTTGGGCCAAATTAATGGACATTTGGGATGAATTTGAGGAAATTTCGGCCTTTAAAAGCAATTAGGGGGTTTTTGTCAAAATAGTCAAATTGATCAAATTGGCCTCAATTGAAGCAATTATTTTGGAGACATTTAAAGTGATTTTGGATGTCTTGGGGAATTTTTGGGTGCCAATGGTATTTTTATAATTTTGGCACAATTCGGGGTATTTTGGATGAATTTGGGGACTTTGGTTACATTTAGGGTTTTAATCGAATTTATGTAATTATCGTGGATTTAGGGAAAAAGGACAAGTCGGAAATTTTGGTAGAATTGGGGTTTCAACCACCTTATATGAGTTATGGACCAATGAGATCCCCACTTGGATCCTCTATGTACTGGTCTTAGCTAAACCCTAGCCTAAGGCCAATGGGTTTAGGGGACTATGTACATGAGTATCCCAAAAGATTAAAAAAGATCAAGTGATCAAAGTCAACAATTTTGGGTTTAGGGTTATGAGTGGATATAGGTGATAGTGAGTGTAAATGAGTGCCCTAAGGTGAAATAGCCCTGTGGGGCTCATCTTGAGCTCCCCCATATTGACCCTACCAACTAAGTTCTAGAGGTTAGGACCAATATTTGAAACTTCAAGTTAAGCAAGGAAGAGTTTGGAATTTCTACTGGTGAGGGTTTCTTTTTCTAGTTTTCTAGGAATAGTCATCAGGAAAGTCCTTTGGCTAGATCCTAGGCTACTAAAGAGGGAAAATTAAACCTCAACAAAAAGTGAGGTCAACAATATACTTTTTTTTCAGGTTTTTACTTTGCGTGGGTTGTACAGTGGGCGTGGAACCCCCAAGGGTGAGTTCTGATTGTATTTTCAACATTTTAGACTGAGGATCCACCTCCCCTTCCCTCCTTTGAAATTTTCTTTATTTTAACACGTAGGGAGCCACAAGTGCTCTTTCCCCAAAAAAAACATCTGATCAGTCTCATAGAGTAGGTAATATTTCAAAAAGAGATGAAATGCCTCTAAATTTTAACTTAGAAATTGAAATTTTCAATGCATAGGGATTAGATTTTATGGGACCATTTAAACATTCATTCAGAAATATATATAAATTGATAGTAGTAGATTATGTTTTAAAATGGATCGAAGCAATCACTTTACCTCGATGTGATGCTTAGAGAGTTTCTAAATTTTTAATTAAAAAATATTTACAAGATTTTGAATGCCTAGAGTAATCATTACTGATGGAGGATTTCATTTTAGAAATGCTACAATAGGAAGATTGGTCAAAAAATACAATATAATGCATAAAATTATCACTGCTTAACATCCCCAGACAAGTGGTTTAGCATGAGTATCTAATCATGAAATTAAGAGAATTTTGGAAAAAAATGTCATTCCTGGTAAGTTGGATTGGTCTATTAGATTAGATACAATATTATGGGCATATAGGATTGTTTATAAGACACCTATAGGTATGTCACCTTATAGATTAATATTTGGGAAGATTTGTCACTTGCCAGTGGAATTGGATCATAATGCTTATTGGGCTATTAAGCGATTTAATTTCAATTTGAAAGTCAATGGTGAGAAAAGATTACTGCAAATGATTGAACCTGAAGAAATTAGGAACGAATCTTACGATGATGCTAAGATCTATAAGGAAAGAATTAAAGAATTGTATGATAAAAAGATAATAAAAAAGGAATTTGAACCTGGACAGGAAGTTTTATTATACAATATAAGATTAAAATTATTTCCTGGAAAAATAAAGTGTAGGTGGAAAGGGTCATTCGATGTTGTATAAGTCTATCCCTATGGAGGTGTTAATATTGAAGATCCTAAGGCTGGAAGGATATTTAAAGTAACTGGGCACAAATTGAAACCATATTTTGATGATCAAAGACAACTTTTCATAGAAACTATAATGTTGGGTCGTCCAGAATAAAGAGTGGGAATGCCGGGCTGACGACATTAAACCAAGCACTTTGTGAGAGGCAACCCATACTTATCTTTGTTTATTTTACTTTTTGAGTTTTTGTTTGGAATATTTTATATATATTTAATTTTTTTTTCATAGAGTCCATGTATTTGAGAAAATAATTGAAAAAAACATTTTTATTTACGTAATCTTATCGAAGAATTTAGAATTTTTTATCGAAATAAAAAATGCAAATTTTTTCGAACTGGCACATGATGCGCCAAATTTCAGAGAGCTAGCACATGATGCATTAGAATCAGTGCATGATGCGTCAGAATCGGTACATCATGTGCCATGTTGATGAAAATGATTTAAAACATTTCAAAAGGTGATTTTTGGCAAGTTTTTCTCTTTAAAACTCACAAAAATTGAATCCAAAGTCCATTTTAAAGGAGAAAACGAGCAACGAGTGATTAGATTTCAATTCTAATGGCGCCCCATTTTAAAAATTCTACTAGATTTGAGATTTTTCAGCTGGAGGAAGTTCGTCAGTTTCAATTCGCAGAAGTTGCATGATTGTGTTTTTGTAAAGAAGAAGCTAATCATAAAAAGGGAGTTCGTGAATTGATGAATCAATACACCAAATGCTTGAGTTGAAGAGATTATTGCGTAGAGACATTGTGAAGTGCTTTGTTACACTACTTCCACCGTAGTTGTCCATATGGTGAAAGATTTTTAAACAAATCTACATGGAATCAACCAAGGAACTGTCTATGTGGGAGGCAGGTTTGTGCAACTCAATCCTTTAAGAATAAAAGATGTTTATGATTGAAATTGTGACTATCTGTCATTATGCAAATTTTACCCCTATGAGAGATAATATATATGAACTTTATCAATACCTTACAAATGAAGATGCAAATTGAGAGACCAGTGATGATGGGAATTTAAGTTTTTTGTCATCATTGTTAAATCTTGTTTCTAAGGTATGACACTTCTTTATTGCATCAAAGTTATTATCTACCATGAAAATCAGGAAGGTAACTAAGGAGAGTGATATTTTCAATTACTGTATTCAAACTGGAAAGCTTATTGAGAATGGAGCAATTATTGTGAATTGGTTTTGGGTTTGATTGTGAATGGGCCTGCATTCAAACATGAACATCCATCCACTCTTTTCCTGCTGCGTAGTTAATCAGAAGTACCTTACGAGAGTTTGGAAAAAATGCTTCTTCCTTGGAAACCAATGGATCCAAAATTCTATTTCAACTGTATTGGAATGGGAGATGAAAATAATATGAATGTACTGATGGATCAGGGATCCCAAAATTCATCACTTATTCAGCCTTACTTCAGTTGTAATGAACTTTTGAAAAGGGCCAAGAAGTTAGAAAAAGAAGTGTAGAATTTTATGCATGCAATGGGGAATATTTTTGAAATTTTGGATCACTTAAATTAGAGACTTAATGAACATTTTTTAGTGTACTGGTTGTATTGATGATGGCTTGGTACGTGTGTTCAAAAAACATGTTTGGATTGGGGAGGATTCCCTTGATGGGTTTCCTTATCGACACTTCTACAACTTGTATGTGCACTACCAATCTATAGGAGATATCTAGGAGGATAAGACTGAAGATGATGTTTGAACTTAATCTATGCATAAAATGTTTTATTTAATACTACTTGCTGTAGTTGTTTGATGTGTTGGATTGCATTGACTTTTGTTGTTGAACTATATCAATGTTTGTGTTTGGAATTTTAATGTTTTAATTTAATTGTTAGGATGTTTTGGTTTGCTTTAAACTCTAAATTAGATGTTTGTTTTCTTAACAAATGTAGTTTTTAATAGTGCAAATTTTATTTATAAAAGTGTGTTTTGTGTTGTTTCTGAAAGAATGATGTTAGAATAATGTATGATTGTGCTTGTAAGAGTTTGTTTGAGTTAATTAGAGATAGACGTGAAGCGCTGCGGAGTAGATTTTCACAAAAAAGATGAAATATGAAATAATTAAGGAGTTGGCACATGGCACGCCATTTTACAGAGAGTTGACACATGATGCGCCAGATTTGGCTCATGACGTGCCAAATTCCCGAAAGTGTCAGATTAGCTTAAAACTGTGAAATCACACGGTAAAACTCCATTTTTACTGCTTGGGTTGTCTCCTACCTCCAAACCTTGACTTAGGGCTTCACATTGAGCATGATAGAGAAGATTTTGGAGGCTATAAATAGTAGATTTCATCTTTTGTTGGTAAGAGCTTCACCTTAACATAGAAATTTTTTATTTTCACCATGGATTTTCCTACGTTATCGAAATCCAAAAATTGGGGTTTTTAATGTAAAAGTTTGAAGAATACTAATGGTGAAAAGTATCTTACAAAATAATCTTACTTGGGGAGTTAGATTTTTTATTTTGTAATTTATATGAATTTTATTTTTACTTTAGTAGAATTTCAAATGGCTCCATGAGTGAAGAGAGGGAGGTTGAATGATTTTGATGCGTGGAGGTTAGTTAATTTGAAGGCCCAACATAGTTATAACACTCATATAGAATCGAGAAGATTGATCCAGGAATGGGCATTTGCTAACCCGAGTGGTAAGATTGAGAGGTTGATTCTTGCCAGAAATTGGGAACGATTTCCTTACTTCACTATAGTAGTGATTGTACCAATGATACGAGAGTTTTATGCCAACTTGAGATTCACTGATGACGATCACATTCTTGTGAGATGTATGCATGTTAAATTTACTCCCAAAAGGATCAATACTTTTTATGGGCTGAGGAATGTATTTTATGATGAATATATTGCATTCGTGATGAATGATTCATCAATACATGAAGTGATTTCTCTCATGACTGATGGGAAAAGAGAATGGAGGATTAAAAATAATAAGATAGTTAACTTCTCCGCTTCCATGTTGACTAGCCAGTCAATGGTTTGACACCACTTTATTTCTACTAGATTAATGTCAACAATTCATCTTGCTGATGTAACAAAGGATATAGATGTATTGCATTCACAATATGAAAGTAGTATGTTTTGGTGCTCTTATAGTTCATCATGCATGGAGTATAGCTAAGAGCTCTACTGCTATTGGTTGGGTTACCCTGCCATGATTTTCACTCTTTGTGAACAATCAGGAGTAGAATCCCATAGAAATGAAGAAAGTTTACAACAAAAAAAACTTATTGGGATGCATATGATTCAAAGAGTTGAATCATTTCTTGAATCTAGGGGTGGAAGAGGTTGTAGACCGTCTACATCAACTGTAGGGGCATCTACTTCTCGACTTACATCATTAGAAAATATTATGGACCAACTCATGATTCAACAATTTGATATAGTGAATATTCAAAATCATATTGGAGAAATTGGAGCAAGAAATGCTTATAATGATGAGTTTGAGCAGTGGAAAATTTAACATGATATTGCTTTTAAGGATGTTATGGTGAGGTATCTCAAGGGTGAATATAATGTGAAATTTCCTACCTACCCTAGCCTTACTCCATATACTCCTATTCATCATGAAGAAGAAGAATAAGAAGATGATGATGATGATGAGAAAGGTGATGAAGATTGATATTATCAGGAGTTAGTTTATTTATTTTGTTTAGATGTTTGTTCGTCTGTATGTTGTTTGGATTTTAATTGGTTTACTTTTGAAATTGTAGTAGTAAAAACTTTTATTTTTGTATTGTGGATTTAAAATTGTAATAGCAACAACATATTTTTTACTTTTTCTACATTTTTAGTTATTTTTAGTTTTTGTTTCTATTTTTAAATCTCAGCAAATTTTTTAGAATATATTATGTCTCATTTACTGCTTTAAAGTTCGTATGTATTTTTAAAGTTAGTGCCTGCAGTATACAGAGCCTAGTTTCATAATCAGAAATCCTCTACAAGTTAATTTTTTTTCATGCATTTACTGTTTTCTTTCACCAAATGAACTTTGTACAAAAATATTTTTAAATTGCTTAAGAACTTAAGTTTGGGGGAAAGAAAACTTTCTTCTAAAAGAAGGAAACTAAATTTTATTTGTCCTTAAGTAACAATATCCTTAAAAATTAATTTAACATGACATTGTATATTAAATTAAACTTTAAAAGAGTATACTTAAGTTTATGAATATTATCATAAATTTCGGTAAAAATTTTTAATAACGAAGGTCAATTCTAATGCTAAAAATATTTGGTATGATATGATAAGACTAAGTTTTTATTTTTAAAGTAAATCAAATTGTATTTTTTAAGTATTAAGAATATTAGTGTTTCATGTAAGAAAAAAAGAATGATTTTATGAAAAATCATCAAAAACTAATATGAATATATAAAGTGAAGAAAGGTAAAAAGTTTTAACTTTAAGAAGAGGGTAGTGAAGTTCAAAACTATTAAAAGCTATACAGATATAGTAATCCTCACTTGAAAAAAAAAACAAAATGGTATTTTCATATTTTTGTTGTAGGTATATAAACTTTAGGAATTTAAAACAAAAGTAGCCAAAATGACAAAATTTGGAATCATAATAACAAAGTTTTAAATTCTGGTGCATGATGCGCCGGATTGGCGCCAAATCCACTGAAATGGCGCTAGATGCGCTAAAGCCCAGAACAACGCAGTCTTTAGCAAACTAGCGCATAATGAGCTAGATTGGCGCCAGATGCGCCATTTGACAGATAGTTGGCGCATGACACGACAGATTTGGTGCCAGATGCCCCAGGGATGACTTTTACAAATTAAGGCAGTTCGAGATGAATTTTGCTCAAATTTTCGAAATGAAACTTGTTTTAAACACCCATTGCAGTGATTCAATGCATCTAGACACTTTGGAAGGTTCTTTTACAAATTGATATGTCTCTTGGATCAATGAACATTTAATTTGAATTAAAAAGAGTTGACTTTTGGACAGAATTTTAGAGGAAATTTTAAAATCTTTTTGGAGGGAGGCAACCTTTAAGAAAAGAGAGGGAAGTCTAGGGCTTGAGAGGAGTGGAATTTTGGAAGAGGCGAGTAGGTGTGTGGCATGAGTAAGAGAGAGACAAAAAGAGAGAGAGAAAGTAAAGGGGTTGAAGATTTTTTTAAGGATTGTAAGAGGAGGGAAGGTGTGAGATTTCTTCTTCATTACAATTTTAAGAGAGATTTGAGAGTGCTTATAAAGAGAGAAAGACTTGGAGAGAACTTCTAAGAGTTTTCTTGGGAAGGATTGTGAGATAAGTTGTGTCTTTTATTTCTTTTGTTTTCTAAACTTGTTTTTATTAATCAAATATGTGTTTTGTCGTATCCTTCACATGATTTCTATGTAGTCTTCTTTATCATTT
>NW_018251680.1:26314-45969 GCF_001263595.1 Phalaenopsis equestris | reverse complement strand
TACAATGAGATTTGGTTTTTTGAAAAATTGATTATGTCTTATATTATTTTAAATGTCAATAATTTGTGATGATTTGAACTCTGTTCTTCATTTACTTTTTGATCTGGCCAATTGAAATGTTAAAATGTATTGAGAAATATATGCTCTAAAAGTGCTATGATTTCTACAACATTGGGAGAATCACATTTGAATTCATGCAAATAAATAGGGAGATATACTTTATTGGATGCAGAATTGACTTTGTTGGATACGAAATTGGAGATTCTAGGGTGACAGATTAAAATCCTCAATTTGGTCTAGTTTATTGGAAACTAATGCGAGATTATTAACCCTCAGGGGAGGGAGAAGGGGGAGCTCTAGAGTGGCAACTAGTATCCTCCCAACCTAACCATGAAATTAATAACCAAACTTTGGATTAGTCAACGTTCATTGTAAAGTACGAAGAGGGTAAAAAATAGGATATCTCATATTTGGCATAAAACACTTTTTATATATATTTTCAAATGATTTAAATTTCTTCACAAACCATATACTTATTGTAAGGGGAAAGATGCTTTCTTAAATCTGAATTTTTTTTCACAACAACCTAATTTTAATCTTTGCAAGTTTACTTTTTAAAGTTCAGCATTTAGTTTAGTTAGCTTTATATTTCAACTGTATTTTATTTAGCATTCACCTGTTAATTTATATTCAAACTTTGCACTTTTTTTTAGTTTTAAAATTGTACTTTATATTATAATTTTAGGAACTTATTTACAGACATTTTCAACTTTCCTATGAGATTGATATCTTGGACTCCATTAGAGCCCTTTATTACATGAGCGATACATATACTTGCGTTATTATTATAGAGGATTTGACAATTTAAAGATTTTTAAAAGATAATACTAGTTTAACTAAAGTTATTTTATTGGGCATAATTTGCATATTTGTTTTTGTGTCTGTTGTCTGTATTTTGTAATATTGTAGAATATTTGGATTATTAACACACCAAATCCACCCGCATCAAATACCCTTGTAAAACTCAATTTTTAAAGTTGGATTCATCTCCTACCTCTAAACTAAGGTTGAAACTTAACCTAGAGCTTAAAATTTGGTGGATTTGAGGAGATTTTAAAGCCTTAAAGTCTTAAATTTCAACTTCTTTTGGTAAGAGCTTCATTTTAAAATAGAAATTTTTTATTTTCACCATGGATTTGTCCAACATTTTGGAAATTTGAAATTTGAGTGTTTTTTTAAGAGGTTTAAGTAGAACCCATGGTGAAAAGCTTTTTACCAAATATTCCTACTTTTTATGTTTGATTTAAGATATTATGAATTTATTTTGATTTTATTTTAATTTATATAGAAACTCCTATGGCTCCAAGAGTAAAGAGAGGAAAACTTACGGAATATTTTGATGCGAGGAGAATTTTTAATTTAAAGGCTTAACATAATTACAATACTTAAATGGGCTCAAGGAAGTTGATTCAAGAGCGAGCATTTTCAAAGCTAGGAGGACAAATTGAAGGTTGAGTTCTGCGTGGAAGTGGGAAACCTTTTGCTACTTTACCACAATAGCCATACTACTGTAACTCTTTAGTTAGCTGATCATTCGATTACCTATCCTAAAGGAGTTATAGAAGATGTTTTGGTAAAGTTTGATAAATTTATCTTTTCTGTGGATTTTATTGTGTTAGATATGAGGGAATATAAAGAAACTCCTATGACTTTAAGAAGACCATTTCTTGCCACTAGAAGAGCTTTGAAGAGCTTTGATAGATGTGCAGAAAGGATAATTGACAATGAGAGTTAGCAATCCAGACGTCGCAATTAATATTAAAAAATCAATGAGATATCCAGCAAAAGGAAGATAAGAGGAATGCTTTTGAATGGAAATTAATGATTGATTAAGCAATGAATATTTCACAGATACATTTGAAAAGAAAGCTGAGAAGAATATTTGGAGTACAAGAATGTGGATATAATTCAAGATGAATCTATGGAATTGACAAATGAAGAATTGGATTATGTTCAAGAACAATTTGAATTGCTAGATCATATGGATGATAATAAAAATTTGATTTCTTCGATTGTAAAACCTCCTGAACTAGAAATGAAAACACTTCCTACACATTTAAAATTTGCCTTTATAGGAGATTTATCTACATTATTGGCTACTACATCCTTAGAATTAACTAAAGCATTTAAGAAGACATAAGAAAGCCTTTGGTTGCAAATTAGCTGATATGAAAGGAATCAGTCCTTCAATTTATATGCCCAGAATTTTATTGGAAATACATCATGAACCAAAAGTTGATCTTCAAAAAAGATTAAACGCGAAGAAGAAAGAAGTTATTAAGAAAGATATTTTAAAATGGTTAGATGCGGGAATAATATATCCTATTTTAAAATGTGCTTGGGTAAGTCCAATTCACTACGTTCCTACGAAAGGGGGTGTGCTTGTTATGAAAAATAAGGCAAATGATTTAATACCAACAAGACAAGTCACTGGTTGGTGAATCTGCATTTAAACTTGGCTACTTGGAAAGATCACTTTCCTTTACCCTATTTGGATCACATGTTGGATAGGCTAGCTGGGCACATATATTTTTGCTTTTTCAGTGATTATATTGGATATCATCAAATATCAATTGCTCCAGAAGATCAAGAGAAGACTAAGTTTACGAGTCCCTATGGTACTTTTTCATTTCAACGAATGCCCTTTGGTTTATGTAATGCAACTGCAACATTTTGAAGATGTATAATGTCAGTTGTAAGTTATCTAGTTGAAGAAAAAGGATAGAAGTCTTTATGGATGATTTTTCTCTGTTTGAAACTTCAATTGAAATATTTCTAAATCATTTAGAGAAAGTTCTAGAATGACGTGAAAAGACAAATTTAGTGTTAAACTAGAGAAAAATGTCAAAAATTGAAGTTACATCTAACCTATCTTCACCTACTACTATAAGAGGAGTTAGGAGTTTTTTTTTACATACTTATTTTTACAGGAGATATATTAAAGTTTTTTCAAAAATTGCAAAGCCTTTATGTCAAAATTTGGAAATAAAATACAAAATTTGATTTTAATCAAGAGTGTCATGAAGCCTTTGAAATATTGAAAGAGAAATTGATCGATACTCATATAATTGTTTCACCTGATTAGAGAAATCATTTGAGCTAATGTGTGATGCAAGTGATTGTGCAATTGGAGTTGTTTTAGGACAGAGACACGTCAATATTTTTAAAGTTATATTTTATGTTAGTAGAAGTCTCAATGATGCAAAAATTAGTAATGCCACTACTGAAACACAGTATTTAGCCATTGTTTTTCCTTTTGATATGTCTAGGTCATATCTAATTAGAGGTAAATGTGTTGTGCATACAGAAAACTCTGCTATAAAATATATAATGCAAAAGAAGGATGTGAAACCAATATTAATTAGATGGGTGCTTCTACTGCAAGAATTTGAGATTGTTATAGTAGATAGGATAGAATCTGATAATCAAATAACTGATCATTTATCTATACTAGAAAAAAAAAGCATGTGATGTTGAAAACAAAATTAATGAAACCTTTATGGATGAACAACATTATGCTAATAATGAATGGGAAATATTGTGGTATGTTGATTTTGTTAATTATATTATTAGTGGTATTTTCCATATGTAATGACAAAGAAACAAGAGAATATGTTTATTCATGATGTGAAATTTTTCTTTTGGGCTGACCCATATTTGTGCAAAAAAATGCAAAAATTTAGCTATGCAGAGATGTGTGCCTTAAAAAGAAATTGAAGAAATTATCAAGAAATGCCATGATTTTGAATTTAGCGGTCATTTTGGAATTTATAGAACTGCTCACAAAACTTTACAATCTAGAGTTTCTTGGCCTACATTATTTAGAGGTGTTAATATATTATTATATATATAAACATGTATATGATGTCAACGATTAGACAATATTGTAAAACGAAATTAAATACCCCTAAATTTTACTTTGGAAGTTAAAATCATTGATGTTTGCGAATTAGTTTTTGTGGGCCAATTTATGCCTTCATTTGGAAATATGTCTACATATTAATGGCAGTGGACTTTCTATCAAAGTGGAAAAAATCAGTAGCTTTTCTTTATGTAATGTTCAGATAGTCTTAAATTTTTTCATAAAAAATACTTTCATAATATATGGAATGCCAAATGCCGAGAATAATCCTTATGATGGAGGTTCTCACTTTCAGAACAAAAGAATTGAAAAGTTTGTTGAAATTTATGAATTTATACATAGAATTGCAACTGCTTATCATCCCCAGACTAGTGGTCTAACAAAAGTATCTAATTGTAAAATTAAAAAAGTTTGGAGAAAAATATATATCCTTATAAAATGGTTTAATTTGCTAAATTAGGTGTTGCATTATGGGCTAATTGGATAGCTTATAAGACACTAATAGGAATGCCCCCATATCAATTATTATTTGGGAAGACATGTCACTTAACAATAGAATTGGAGCATAAAACTTATTGGGCTATTATGAAGTTTAATTTTAATTTAAAAGATGTTGCTTAAACAAGATTATTGCAACTGAATGAGCTTGAGAAGATTAGGAATGAATCATTTTATATTGCTAGGATATATAAGGAGAAAATGAATGAATTACATGATCAAAAGAAAATAAAAAAAAATTTGAGCCTGTACAAGAAGTTTTTTTATACAATAAAGATTGAATTTTCTTCATGGAAAATTGAAGTCTAGGTGGACAGAGCCATTCACAATTGTAAGAGTCTATCCCTATGAAGTTGTTAATATTGAAGATCCTAAGACTGAAAGGATATTTAAAGTGAATGAGCACAGATTAAAACCATATTTTGATGGTCAAAGGCAAAATTTTAAAGAGACTGTAATGTTAGATCACTTAGAGTAAAGACTGGGAAAGTCAATTTAACAACATTAAACCAATAACTTTATGGGAGGCAACCCATATTTATGTTTGTTTCCAAATCCAGAGAACTGACGTACGATATGCCAGAGACTGCTTTTTGTGGATTAAGGGGGTTCGGGATGAATTTTGGGCCAATTTTGAATGGGACATATCTTCTAAACACCCCTTTGAGTGATTCAATGCATCAAGACACTTTGAAAGGGCCTTTTATGAAGGGATATGTCTCTTGGATAAATGGACATGTCTTTTGAATTCAAAAGAGTTGACATTTGGATAGAATTTTGAAGAGAAATTTAAATTCTTTTTGGAGGGAGTAAGTCTTTATAAAAGAGAGGGAAGTCTTCGGCTTGGAGAGGAGGTTGAGGGGCATGTGTGAGTGTGGGTGTGAGTGTGTGTGGCGTGGAGAAGAAGAAGGCAAGAGAGAAAGAGAGAAGTTCAAGGGCTTCGTGATTTTTTTCAAGGATTGTAAGAAGAGAGGGAAGGTGTGAGATTTCTTCTTAAATAAACTTCTAAGAGAGAATTGAGAGTTCTTGTAAAGAGAGAAAGGCTTGAAAAGAACTTTTAGGGATTTTCATAGGAAGGATTACTATATAAGTTTTTTCTTTTATTTATTTTATTTTGTAAATTTGTTTTCATTAATGAAATATGTGTTTTGTCATATCCATCTCATGAATTATGAGTAGTCTTTTTTATCCTTCTCTTTACTTTGCAATATGATTTTGTGAAGAATTGATTTTATTTTATATGGTTTTTAATGTCAATATTTTTTGATGATTTAAACTTTGACCCTCATTTACCTTTTGATCTAGCCAATTGAAATGTTAAAATATGTTGAGAAACATATGTTCTGAAAGGGCTAAGATTTCTACAACATGTGGAGAATCACATTTGATTTCATGGGAGAGTATTTCATCCATGGAGTTGAGTGCAAATAAATAGGGAAATATACTTTGTAAGATGAAGAATTGAAGATTTTAAAGTGACAGATTAAAATCCTCAATTTGGTCTACTTAATTGGAAACTAATGCAAGATTGTTAGCCCTCAGTTCAAGGAGTAGTGGGTGCTTTAGAGTGGCAGCCAATATCTTTGGGGGGGCAGCCAATATCCTCCCAGCCTAACCATGGAGTTAGGGACCAAACTCTAGATTATTGAATGTTCTTTATGCACTCGGAAGAGGGTAATGAATATGATTGCTTCTATTTGGTACACAACTATTTTATATATTTTCAAATGAAGTTAATTTCATCATAATCCAAAAACACATTTTAAAGGGGAATTATTCTTTTTTAGATTTGAACTCTTCGTCACAAAAACTTTGTTTAGTTTTCATAAGTTTACTTTTGAAAGTTTAGTACATTATTTAATTAGCTTAGTTCATTTAACTGTATTTTTGTTAGCATTCATTCAACCCATTTTAACTTGTCTTTCTTGCTTTAATTTTTATAGTTTTAATATTGTGAATTATGTTATTATCATAAGAATTTTGATATTCCAACTAAGACATGATAGTAGTAGACTAGAATTAGTTGAAGGGATTTCTTACTGTGTTTCTTTGTGGGATTGACACTAGGGTTTTCAAAGAAAGCCCTATATTACTTAAAGTGATACGTGCATTTGCGTAGAACCACTACTGTGTGAACTATTTAATATTTTTTATAACATTTTGATTTTACACATTAACTACTTAATATAAATTGGGTCAAGTTTTTTGTCATATTTTTAAAAGCTAAATTACTATGTACTTTTAGCATGGGTCAAATTTTTGGCATAGTTATAGGAGATTTAAATTAACTTAAAACACGTCTCTACTATTTAAAGATATTAAAACAACACACACTATGGGTGCATCAAGTTTTTGACATCATTGTCGGGAAAACTTCGATAAGAACTTCAGGAGAATTTTAGTTAAACCTAATACTAAGATTTGGTATTTATAGTATTATTTAATAGAGTGCTTAATTATTATATTTTTATTTTAAAGAAAAGCCAAAATACCAATTTTTTTTTATATCGATCCTATTAGTTAAGTCTTTAGATTTGTATGCGTAGTTCAAAATCTACTTACCTTGAATTTTATAAGTTTTATTTAGAGAGATCTTTTAGGAGAGATTTGAGAACAATCCATGAAATTAAATTAGAAGTGGTGTATTAATGATATAATGAATATTCAGATTTGGATTGTAATGCTAGTAGCTTTTAAAGAGTAAACCCCAAGTGAGTGAAAAATTTTTGAGAAGTTATGCTAACAATTTTAATTTCATAGGTTGTAGATATTGAGAGGAAGTTGGATCATCACATAGAAAGATATGGCCATGAGATATGTAATTCTTATTCCAATTATTATAATCCAGGTTGGGAAATCATTGAATTTTTAACAGGAATAATAATTTTGGAGAAGAAAACCAATTTTTGGAAGATAATCAATTTAATCAGAGATGTAGCTGGAATAATCATGGCTATTATAATAATGAACCTTCTTTTTCACATAATTTTAACTTCAATCGCCAGAATGGGGAAAATTAGTTATTATAAGAGGTTTTTATTCAAATGGATAATGAGCTAGAGTGTCAAGTGATCACAATAAAATATATGGTAAACCAATTGGGGAAGATTAATAACTCTATTAATAATCCTCCACAATTTAACTCCAACCCACTGGATGAGGAGAAGGAAATAATGTTAGAATAGGTTGTGATTCAAATGAAGAGTGAGCTGGAAAATCATGTGGTTGTAATAAGGAATATAGAAGACCAACAGGTGCATATTATTAAAGCAATTAATAGTTACCCCCAGAGATTTTACCTAGTGACCCTCAGATAAACCCTAAAGAGATGAATGACGAGCTTTTTAAAAATATTGAGCAAATATTTAGAAGAGAAGTTGAGGATATGTTTCAAAAGAACTTTTGAGAAATGAAGATAAGGAGATTAAAAGAGAAATGGAAAAAAATTATAAGGATATAAAAAAAATTATTCAGTACTATGGGGAAGAATTGAAAGACAATCATCAACCAAAGTGTAACCTAGGAAAATTTGATCCAGAATTTGAATTATCTAGAGAGAATCCAATCCAATATTTTAGAGATCATGAAGTATCATATAAAGATCAATTTCTTGTAAATTGTAAGGATAATATTAATATTGAAATTAAGGAAATCACTAGAATATTTGATATAGAAAAAAATATGAGAAATAAGGATATGAATCAATCTAAAAAGGTAGAGCTGAAAGAAAAATTTTAATTCAAGGATTTCATAGGAATCCATGGATCTTGAAAAGATTGGGTGATTGATCAAAGATCACTTAAATGGAATTTTGATCTAGGTGGAATCATTTGTCAAGCTGATGATGTTAAACAAAGTGTTTTATGGGAGGCAACCCATAGTTATCAAAGTAGTTTGATTTAGTGTGCTTGAGAGTTATGATTATTAGTGTTGTATTGTGTTTGCTTTAGTGTGGATTAATCAATTTGATTGATAATTGGTAGATGTTTGGATTGTTAGTGACTTAAATTGATTTTATTGTGTCATGAGGGAGGTGTTTCCTTAATTTCTTATTATGGCTAGACTCATATATTTATTTGTAGTAGTTGGCCATAATTAAAATACAAAATAAATTGTGTTGATTTTTTAACTTCGAACTTAATTTACCTTTCAATCTGGCCAATTGATTTGTTAAAATATGTTGTGAAACATATGATCCGGGAAATAGATTATGAGTTCTACAACAGAGTGAGGGTCACATTTGATTTCATAAAGGAGAAATTCGTGCAAGAAATTAAGTGTACATAAATAGGGAAATATTCTTTGTTGGATGTAGAATTGGAGAATCTTTATGGTGACAGACTAAAATCCCCAATTTGGTCTTAGTGTTTAAAAATTAAAGCAAGAATTAGCCTTCAAATGAAGCGAAGTGGGAGCCGGTATCCTCCTAGCCTGGCCAAAGATTTAGGGGCTAAACCTAAGTTTAACCAATGATTTTCTATTCATTGTATCAGGGTAGAAAATTAAAATTGCTCCTATTTGGCACAATTCATGTTATAAACATTTATCTCATCTGATTTCACCAGAATTTCATTGTAGTGGGAAGGATGCTTTTTCACATAAGAAATCTTCATTACATGAACATAGTTAGTAGATTAGTAGTTATTATTCAAAATCTACATTTTTCATTTTGCTAATAGTTAAGTAATTTAATTTGGTTAATATCTTAACATTCAAAATTCGTGACAGTGATTTCATTTGATTTTATGTAAATTTCCTCTTAAAATTTATCATTGCTAACTTACACCTTCCCCGTGCGATTGATATTTGGGGCCTAAATAAAAAATCGATTATTAATTGATAATAATACATATACTTGTGTAGAATCCCATTATTAATTACGTATAATTATATATATTTTACACAACTTACTTTTCAAATAAGAATCAAGTTTTTGGCACTGTAGTGGTGTTAACTTTATGAATCCTTACATATAAAAAATCGAGATCAAGTTTTTGGCGCCGTTGTCGAGGAAAGGTAACGGTTAAGTTTAATTAAATTGAATAATTTTGATAAATTAGGAAATATAGATAATATATATATACATATATATATAAACACACACACAGATATATATATTTGGTAAAAGCAGCATGAGTCGGCTCCCTACATGTTTAAAAAAGGTGAAATTACAAAAAAGGTTGGTTGGGAAGTTCCCAAACTAGAAATTGAAATACAAGATTACTCACTCATAAGGGATTTACCTACCACCAAAACTCCCAAAAATAGGAAGGAGAAGATATATACATAGGCCTATGTATATATATTTTCCAACAAACACAGTCTGAAAAATTAAAAAATACAAATCAGCCCCCAAACAAAACAAAACATCTGAACACCCAGTAACAAATAAGTAACACAGCCTCAGTAGCAGAGCAGAACTAATCATGGCCTCAAACAATGTCCCAACAATCATTTTTGCACTCTTAGGTAAGGAATTTGAAGTTTGTCCCCCTGACTTAGTAAGTGGAGGGGGGAGAGGACTGTGGATACCTCAGGATGTTCAGCATTAGCACCGTCCATAGCCAGGAAATTTGCAAGTCTATTAGCTTCCCTAAACACAAATGAGAAATGAATCTTACTTTTAGTGCTGAGCTTTTTAATTCTGTGAATCCATTGGTTGATATGCCAAGAGGAAGATATCTTAAAATTTAGTAACTCCACCAGCAGGGAGGCGTCCACTTCAACAACAATCCACTGACACTTATTCTCCTTAGCAAATTTTAATGCCTAATAAAGAGCAGCAGCTTCAATGTCCCAAGCATCTTCAGCTTTATAAGGGGCCTTATAGAACAGCAAAGTATGCCCTATGTGATCTCTAGGGATTCCCCCAATACCTGCTCTCTTGTTTGTGTAGCTTCCATCAGTATTGATTTTAATGAAAGGTTAAGGAGGTCTCTCTCATATAACCTTGATGATCTTAATGTTATTAGCACCCATGTAAGTTATGGTCTTCGGGATCTTGGGGAACTTCCTCCATTCTATCAGCTTATTTAGGTAAGACCAGCAGTTAGTCATCACCCTTGTAGCACTGGCCTCCCTCTCCTCATGTTTGGCCATGTTTCTAGCCATCCAAATAAACCAAACAACAATGAAGGGAATTGGCATGAGATTAATCTCTTTCCAATCTTTAATACAATCTGTAATGTTACCCCAACCAATGTTTATCAGGTTGATGCTCATTTAGGAAGTCAATCTATTCCAAACCTCCTTAGCAAAATTGCACCTGAAGAATAAATGATCCCTTGAGTCCTGATCAAGCTTGCAGAGGTGGCATCTAGAAGGACCTTTCAGGCCTTTTAGTTTTAGAATATCATCAGTAGGAAGTAGGTTATTAAAAACTCTCCAAGAAATAAACAGCATGGAAGGGGTAAGGTGTTTTTGGCAAGATGAAACATTCCACTGGCAGGTGTCCCATCTGTAGAAATAGTTTTGGATATCTTTTGAGATACTAGCTCTGGTCCTGTTCATCAAGTTAAGTTGATCATTGTTTTTTCTGTCAAATTGGATAGAAGAAATGTAGCTGACAGACTGCTCCTTCAGTAGACTCCTCAAGAAGTCCTCAGACCATACATTGCCAACCCAACAGTCCTTGACCAAAAAATCCCCCTCCTTTTCATCCTGCAAAGGTTACAAATAATCATTAGGACACCAGTTGTCTTTCCAAAAATTAAATTCCCCTTGTCCCAACTCCCATCTTAGCAGCTTTTCAATGTCTTCTCTGGCCTTAAGCTCTGAAGCTTCTGGACCCAAATGCTGGAGTCTCCCACCTTCTTAGTGACCTCCCCAGGGTGAACAATTTTATAGTATTTGGCCTGCATGAAATTGGCCCCTAAGCTTTCATTTTGTCTGAATTTAATCCAAAGCTTACACAGGCTAATGTGTTGCATCTGGTGCAAACCTTTAAATCCCAAACCACCAGCCTCCCATGGTTTAACCACTTTTTGCCAGCTTGCCCAAGCCACTTGTTTCCTGTTCCCAGCCCACAGAAACCTGTTGAAGGTTCTTTCCAGCATCAAAGAGGTATTTCTTTTCATTGTAGCCACTTGGAGGACATACAAAGGGATAGAGGTAAGAATGCTCTTAAGTAGGGTGATCCTACCATCATTGGACAAATAGGTGTTATACCACCCCTGAAGAGTAGAGGGGTGGTATATGAATATCCTCATATAAATTTTGTTCTTCCTCTAGTTAGGTGAATCCCCAAATAATTGAAAGGAAGGCTCAAGCTAGAGAAACCATTGTAAGATTGCATCCATCGCTTGGTTGGTAGAGAGACTCTTTTGCTGATCAGAATCTCACATTTGTCCTTGTTTACCTTTAGGTCAGACACCTGTTGGAAATGTTGAAGGCACTCCATAATGAACTTGGTAGTAGACTTAGAAGCCCTAGTAAACATCAGGATGTCATCAGCATAAATCAGATGGCTGATGTCCATCTTAGCTCTATTGTGATAAGAGTTGAAGTTTTTCCTCTTCTCCTTACAGTCCATCAGTCTAGAGAAGTAGTCCAACACCACTATGAAAATGGTGGGGGACAAAGGGCCTTGTTTAAGCCCTCTGGTAGCTTTAAAGAAACCATGGGCTTTACCATTTATTAAAACTGAGTTTATGTTATCCTCAAGCCATCTTTTAATAATCTTGCAGCACTCCTTGGAAAAGCCCCTAGCCTCCAAGCATTCAATGATGAAATCCCAGTTGATCATGTCATAAGCCTTCACTAGATCAAGCTTAAAAATGGCATTTCCCCCTCTACAAGGTTTCTCTAAAACCTATAGAAGTTCTTGAGCCAGGAGGATGTTATCCTCAATGCTTCTGCCTTTCACAAAGGCAGCTTGGTTAATGCTGACAAGTTGAGGTAAAACAGGCTGAAGCCTGTTGATAATAATTTTACTTATGATCTTTCTTATAACATTCTTTAGACTCAGAGTTCTGTAATGATTCTAGTTGTCCTTGATAGAGGTCTTTAGGATGAAAACAATAGTAGAAGCACTAAAATAGTTAGGAAGCGAGTTTCCTTTGAAAAAATGTTGGATAGCTTTGATCACCTCCTCCTTATAGCAAAAAATGTTGGATAGCTTTGATCACCTCCTCCTTGATAACTTCCCATGCTTTCTTGTAGAAGTCTGAAGTAAACCCATCAGGTCCAGCAGATTTAGAACTGTCAATAGTATTCAAAGATTTAAAGCAGATTTTTTCCTGCTCATCAGGAATATCATTTAGGTGTAGATTAGCTGTGAACTTCTTGTTATCTGTAAACAAATTGCTGTCAATTTGCTCTCTATCACTGCTGGTCCCATTCATAAGGCTGTGGCAATACTGCACAGCACTTTCAACAATTTCCTCTTCCTGCTTGAGCCAAGTACCATTCTGATCCTTGATAGAGTGCATAGTGTTACATTTTGTTTGGTATTTGATGCAAGCATGGTAGAATTTAGTGTTTCTATCTCCTTCAGCAAATATGGTTTTTACTGCCTTTTGTTGAAGGAAATGATCCTGCCACTGAATATCGTTTATGAGTTTCTCATTTGCCTCAACAAGAACACCCTCATCAATCCTCCCTTTGCTATGCTCCTCCTCCAGATCAGTTACCTCCTTTTCAGCCTTATCTACAATCAGAAGGAGGTCTCTAAAAGTGTTCCAACTCCACTACTTAAGGGCTTTGTCCACCTGCTTCTGATTAATCCAAAGGTTGATGAAGGGGTCAGGATGAAGGTCCTTCTTCCAATGTTCTTTAATAATATTCAAGAAGTTTAAGTGTTGAGACCACAAATTTAGATATCTGAAAGTGCTTTTCTGGTTAGTCCCCTTATTCCATATAGTGATCAGTAACGGCCTGTGGTCTGAGCCAGCTAGGCTTAGGTGGGTAACAAATGTCTGCAAGAACTTTTGGATCCAATTGTCATTGGCAAAAAATCTATCCAACCTTTCCCACAAGTCCTTCCTTCTCCAAGTAAAGGCAGGACCACTAAACCCCAGGTCAAATAACCCAATAATAACCCAATTTTTTGGATATTATCATTAAAGAATGATATATTGGTGGGGTTGGGAGGTCTGCCTCCCTTCCTCTCAGCAGGAGAGGAAATGCAATTGAAGTCTCCTCCCACTAGCCAGGCCTTATCAATTGAACCTTGGATGAGCTACAAGGATTCCCACAGATCAATTCTAGCTTCTTTAGAACTGCGAGCATAGACAAAAGAAGCAAAAACTTCCATGTCTATAAAGCTGAGATTCATATGTAAGATTTGGGTATGATTAAGTAAGATAGAGCACTTCATTTCTTTCCTACAAAAAACCCAAATTTTTTTGCTGATATTAGTGAAAAGATTGAAGCTAGTAAGGACTTTTGTCAATTTTCAAAGTGTTGAAATGAACCATAGGTTCCAAGATGGCTATGCACCAAAGTTTATGTTTTTTTATTTAGATATTTGAGTCTTTTTAATGATAAGGGGTGGGCAATCCCCCTAATGTTCCAGCACAGCAGATTAATCATGGGGAGGGGGGAGAAGAGTAAGGTTGGCGGCTGGACCTAGAAGAGCTCTGCTAGGGTTTTAAGAGTTTATTATTAAGAGTTTAACCAATCTAGACTTAAATATATATATAATCAAAAATCAAAAAAAATTATTTAAGAGTTTATTCTTAAAAAGTTTTACATGGCTTACTTTATTTCTGTATGCAAAACATTGGTTTTGATGGTTTAGTACCTTACGATTCAGAATTAGAACGTACTATTAGAAAGATTCAAAAACAACATAGAGAAATTAAGAATTTGAAAGTACTGGCAAATAATATAGAAAATTCAATAAATGAGAATCAACAAAGACCTTTAGAAGTTTATGCGAATCCGACAACAGATGAACTTCAGTTAACTATTCAAAATTCTGATGTTACTACTAATTGATTTTAGCTTAAACCTGTTATTATCCAACTGGTACAAAATAATCAGTTTGGAGGATCACCTACTAAAGATCCTAACTTACATCTTGCTAGTTTTCTTGAAATTTATGCTACATTTAAATATGACAGAGTGTCTAATGATGTTGTTAGGCTTAGACTTTTTTCTTTTTCATTAAGAGATAAAGCCAAGGCTTGGTTAAATTCATTAGCACTTGGATCTATTAGAACTTGGGGAGCACTATCCCAAAAATCCTAGGCTAAACATTTTCCACCCTAAAAAACTGCTAAGCTTAGAAATGATATTACATCTTTTTCTCAGTTTGAAGGGGAATCAATATATGAAGCCTGAGAAAGATTTAAGGATCTTCTTATAAAATGTTTGCACCATGCTTTGTCAGATTGGTTAATAATTCAAACCTTTTACAATGGATTAGTAGGATTAGTAAGACCTATTATAGATGCTGTTGTGAGCGGATCATTAATGTCAAAACCTTTGGATGAAGCATATTCTTTAATTGAAAAAATGACTACTAACAATTTTCAATGGCCCTCTGAAAGAATAAAATACTAAGAGAGTAGCCCGTAGTCATGATTTTGTTGCAATGTCTATTTCGGCATCTCAAATTAGTGCTATTTCTAAAAAGATTAATCAAATAAAAGTGAACTATTCTCAAATACCCCCAGTATTAAAGGAAAATTCACTAGTAAAGATTATTGATACTCAACCATCTTATGAAACCTTAACCACTATAAATAATCAAAATAACAATCCCTATTCTAACTATTTTAACCCTGAATGGAAAAATCACCATAATTTTAGTTGAAATAATTATAATAATTCAGTGAATCTATCTATAATATTGAACAATCAAAGAAATCCTAATTTTTGACCTTATTATCCTTTGGGATTTAATTTCAATCCTAACCCACAAAAGGAAAAAGCGTTGACGATGGAAGAAGTGATGTTGAATGTGGGAAATAAAATACAGAATCAAGGGGCTACTATTAGAAATATTGAAAATCAATTAGGACATATTGCTACTGCATTTATTAATAGACCTTCTAGAATACTTTCGAGTACTGTGGAAGTAATTCTAAAAGATAAAAATAAAGAGCAAATTAAAGCTATTCAATTATGAAGTGGAAAAGAAATTGAAAGAGGAATCCAAAGAGAAACTGAAGTTGATGAGAAGAAGGAAGAGATGGAAAGTGACTATAATGAAAATGAACAAACACACAAGTTCCTTTAGAAAAATCATTACCTCTGTTTCCTCAAAGACTGAAGCAGAAGAATAAAGAGAAATAATTTACAAAATTTTTGGAAATCCTTAAGAAGTTAACAATAAATATTCCTTTTGTTGAAGCTTTGGAACAAATGCCAAGTTATGCAAAATTTATAAGGGATGTACTAAATAAGAAAAGGAATTTTATAGATCATGAGACCATTGCACTCAGTGAAGAGTGTAGTGCTCTTATTCAGAAAAAGCATTCTGAAAAATTAAAAGATCCTGGTAGTTTTACTATACCTTGTGCAATTGGTGAAAAGTTTAATGGAAAAGCTTTATGTGATTTAGGAGCGAGTATCAATGTTATGCCCTTGTCAATTTTTAAAAGTTTAGATTTGGAAGAAATTTTCCCTACTACTGTAACTCTTCAGTTAGTTGACCGATCAATAACTTATCCAATAGAAGTTATAGAGGATGTACTAGTAAAAGTAGATAAATTTATTTTACCAGTAGACTTTATAATATTGGATATGGATGAAGATAAAAAGATTCTTATTATTTTAGGGAGACCATTTCCTGCAACTGGAAGAGCTGTAATAGATGTACAAAAAGGAGAATTCATAATGAGAATTAATGATCAAGAAGTAAAATTTTGTATAACAAAAGCTATTAAATATCCTGTAATAGAAAAAGATAATGAATGTTTCAGGATGGAAGTAGTTGATTATCTAAGTAATGAACAATTTAAGAAAGAATTCAAAAATAAATTTAAGCAAGGAGAAATTTTTTAGAATGAAGATGAAGTTAAAGGGGAAATTTTGGATTATATTCAAGGCAAATTTGAAACGTTAGCCTTGTTGTAAAACGATAGTAGAAATCTTATCCCTTCAAGTATTAAATCACTTGAACTTGAATTAAAGATATTACCTGCCCATTTAAAGTATGTATTTTTAGGAGAGTCATCTATGTTACCTGTTATTATATCTTATGAGTTAACTGAGATTCAGGAAAAAGAGTTAATAAAAATGTTGAAAAATTATAAAAAGGCTTTTGGATGGACTTTAGCAGATATTAAAGGAATTAGTCCTTCAATTTGTATGCACAGAATTTTATTAGATGAACAATATGAACCTAAAGCTGATTCCTCAGAGAAGATTAAACCCAATAATGAAAGAATTTGTTACAAAAAAGATTTTAAAATGGTTAGATGCTGGAATTATATATCTTATTTCAGATAATGCTTGGGTAAGCCCAACTCACACTCCCGAAGAAAGGAGGAGTGGCTGTTGAAGAAAATGAGAAAAATCAATTAATACCAATAAGACAAGTAACTGGCTGGCAAATTTGCATTGCCTATATAAAATTAAATATGGCCACCAGAAAAGTTCACTTTCATTTACCCTTTCTAGACCAAATGTTTGATAGATTGGCAGGGAAAAAGTATTATTGCTTTTGAGATTGATATATTGGTTATCACCAAATTCCAATTGCTCTAGAGGATCAAGAGAACACAACGTTTACAAGCCCATATGGAACATTTGCTTTTTGAAGAATGTTTTTTGGACTGTACAATGCACCTACAACATTTTAAAGATGTATGATGTTTATTTTTAGTAATTTTATAGAACATGTTATGGATGTGTTTATGGATGATTTTTCTGTATTTGGGACTTCATTTTAATTATGCCTTAATAATTTAGAAAAAGTTCTAGAAGTATGTGAAAAAGTCAATTTAATATTAAATTGGGAAAAATGTCAATTTATGGTTGCAGGAGGTATTGTACTCGGGCATAAAATTTTTCAAAAAGGCATGGAGGTAGATCCTACAAAAATCCAAGTTATAGAAAAATTACCATCGCCTACTAGTGTTAAAGAAGTAAGAAGTTTTCTAGGACATGCTGGTTTTTACAGGTGCTACATAAAAAAATTTTCAAAAATAATTAAGCCTCTTTGCCAACTTTTAGAAAAAGGTACAAAATTTAATTTTAATGAAGAGTGCATAAGAGCACTTGAATTATTAAAGAAAAAATTAGCCACTGCACCTATAATAGTACCACTTGACTGGGAGAAATCATTTGAAATAATGTGTCATGCTAGTGATTATGCTATTAGGGTTGTATTAGGACAAAGGCACGATAAACTTCTTAAATTTATATATTAGCTTGTAAGACTCTAAATGAAGCTCAAATTAATTATACTTCTACTGAAAGAGAGTTATTAGCTATTGTTTATGCCTTTGATATATTTAGACCTTATTTAATTGGAACTAAATATATAGTGCATAATGATCATTCTGCTATTAAATATTTAATGCAAAAGAATGACGCTAAACCAAGATTAATTAGATGGATACTTCTATTGCAAGAATTTGATTTTACCATGATTGATAGAAATGGAAATGATAATCAAATACCTCATCATTTGTCTTGAATAGAAATAGAAATATTACCTAATTTTGTAAATGAAATTTTAGAGAATTTCCCTGATGAACAATTATATAGTATTGATGAAATGGATGTATCATGGTATGCTGATATAGTAAATTATATTGTAAGTGATATTCTACCACCTGATATAAAAAATCCATAATTAAAAAAGTTTATATATGATTCAAATGACTATTTTTAAGATGACCCATATTTATATTAACAATGTAAAGATCTAATATTAGAAGATGTGTGCCTTATGAAGAAGCTCAACATATGATTGAAAGATGCCATGATTTTGAATTTGGAGGACATTTCAGAACAAATAAAACTGCATATAAAATTTTGCAAGCTGGATTTTATTTGTCCACTATTTTTAAAGATGTTAATTAATATATTGAAACATGCGATAGATGTCAACGTGTAGGAAATATATCTAGAAGAAATGAAATGCCTCTAAATTACACTTTGGAAGTTGAAAATTTTTGTGTGGGGATTAGATTTTATGGGACCATTTATGCCTTCAATTGGAAACTTATATATATTACTTGCGGTTGATTATATGTCCAAATGGATTGAAGTTATTACTGTACCTAGATGTGATGCTTGGAGTGTTTCTAAATTTTTAATTAAAAATATTCTTACAAGATATGAAATGCCGAGAGTAATTATTACTCATGGAGGATCTCATTTCAAGAATAAGAGAATAGAAAAATTAATTAAGAAATATGATATTATGCTTAGATTCTCTACTGCTTACCATCCTCAGACTAGTGGTCTAGCAAAAATATCAAATCGTGAAATTAAACAAATTTTAGAAAAGGCCTATAAATCCTTATAAATTTGATTGGTCTGCTATACTTTATACTACATTATGGGCATATAACTGCTTATAAGACTCTTATAGGAATGTCCCCATACATACTGATATTTAGAAAAACATGCCACTTACCTGTGTAATTAGAGCATAAAGCATTTTGGGCTATTATAAATTTAATTTTAATTTAAAAGATGTTGGTGAGAAAAGTTTATTGCAACTCAATTAGCTTGATGATATGCGAAATGAATCTTGTGAGAATGCAAAAATTTATAAAGAGAAAATGAAAGTGAGGCATGATGAAGGAAATCTGAAGAAGAAATTTGAACCTAGATAAGAAGTTCTATTATTTAATTCAAGATTGAGATTATTTCTAGGAAAACTGAAATTCAGATGGTTATGAACACTTAAAGTAATTAAAGTTTATCATTATGGAACTATTGTTATTAAAGATCCTAACAGTGGAAAGATATTTAAGTTAATGGAAATCATTTGAAACACTATTATGAAGGAAACATACCTCAATTTAAAGAAGTTTTAATGTTAAGTCAACACTAAATAAATGGTATGTCAGGTTGACGAAGTTAAACCATGCGCTTTGTGGGAGGCAACCTATACATATATTGTTATGTATTACTATTTAGCTTGTTAAGTGTCTTATATATTAGTAGGTAATAATCCTACACAATTGCATTTATTATAAATTAAGTCCAATATTGGTATTGGAAGAAATTTTGGAATCTAATTGAATGAAAAATGAAAAATGCAAAAATTTGGCTACTGGCATCGACGGAGCCCAAGAAAGCGGATCTCAACACCGGTAGCTCCCAT
>NW_018251680.1:12237-26294 GCF_001263595.1 Phalaenopsis equestris | reverse complement strand
CGTCGTGAGTGGTTGGACGGTTCCTGTGACTTTTGGTGGACTTTGGCGGGATTTTGCTCCATAATAACCACCGCGAGGTGTTTTTAAATTCGTAAAAACTGCCTAGGACGCCTAGAAACTTTTTATTTTTGGATTCCATGGCTTCCAATTCCATAAATACTTCATGGTATGGAGTTTTCAATAGAAGAATGTTTATTAGTTTCAACGCACAGAGACTATATGATAAAGTTATTATGAAGAAGAGATTGATCAAGGAAAGAGGATTTGTTAATCATGGGTTGACCAATCCATGTGCTCCAGTTGACAAGATTATTTTGGAAAGGCAATGGGAAGTTCTGTGTTACACTACCGCTACGGTTTTTGTACCTATAGTGAAGGAGTTATATACAAATCTACATGGAATTACCCAAGGAGTTGTCTTCGTACGAGGTAAGGCTGTACCACTTACTCCTGCGAGGATTAATGAATTTTATATGATAGAAATTGTTCTAATCTGTCATTATGCAAATTTCATTCCTACACAAGATTTGATGTAAGATATTTATAATTTTCTCATGGATGAAAGTCATATGTGGGAAGTATGAGATTAAGGATATCTTAGTTTTCCTGCCTTTTCACTTAATCCAATTTCGAAGCAGTGGCATTTTTTTAATAGTGCAAAATTTGTCCCTACTATGAAGATCAGTAGAGTCACCAAGGAGAGTGATATTTTAAACTACTTTATTCAAATAGAGAAACCTATTGATATAGCTTCAATTATATATAAATCTGTGATGGGAATCATTATGAATGGGCCAATTTATGGACTTGGGCATCCTTCTACAATTTTTCTGATTTGTAGTCAATCCCAAGTGCCATATGAAAATTGGGAAAAAGTTTTGCTACCGTGGGAGCTCATGATTTCTATTGATGATCAGTATGTCGGTAATGGAAATGAAGCACTAAATGCTATTATAGATCATTCTTCATATGCTTCAACTCCATTAATGCCACCAATAGTTGGAAATTCTCTTGCTTTAGAGAAGAAATTGAAAAAAATGGAAAGAGAACTTCAGAGTATTATGAATGCATTGGGAGATCTCAAGTACCTTTTTGATCACTTTGATTCTAGAATGAAAGAGAAATTTGATCAAACTGGAATTTTTGAAGAAGGATTAGTTCAGATGTTTAAAGAAAAGGAGTGGATCAAAGAAAATTTGACAGATCCATGCCCGTACTGATCCTTCCACAGCCTATATGTTCATTACCAATCTATGGGAGATATTAGAGGAGCTGAAAGCACTGAAGATGAGGCTAAATGATTGAAGATTGCAAATTCTTTACTTGCTTAAAAGTGTTTATGTGTTTAGTGTAATTGTGTGGATTTGGTTAGGTTTGATTTGGTTTGCTTTTCCTTCAGAATTATAAACTTTAATTATGTGTACAGTTTTGTGTCAGCGTTTAGTGTTGTGGCTTGATTTTGACGTTGATTTATAATTAGTTTGCTTAATAGTTTTAATTTGTGATTTGTGAAATGTGTTTGTAAAAAGTGTATTTTCATCTATAAAAGATAGTTTGTTGTTGTTTGTGAAAATGATTGTTTATAAAATGCATATTTATAAATTTAGATAAAAATTTATGTATAAAAATACTAAAAACTTTGGAGAAAATTAAAAGGAAATTGAAAATTCAAAAATCAAAATAGTGAATTTCGGTCCTTCAGTGCCAATGGTATTGGCGTTGGTGCCAACAGCGTCTTCGACCCGAGAGCGACGAACTAACCTTTAATTCGTGATTTTCACTGCAAACCTCCGTTTTTAGCGCTTAAGTCACCTTGAACCTTTGGTTTTGCACCTAGGGCTTGATTTTGGGCAGATTTGAAGCGATTTAGAGGCAAAGGAACTTCAGATTTCATCTTCTCTATGTAAGAGCTACACTTTAAAGTAAAAATTTTTTATTTTCACCAAAGATTGTTCTCACATTGACTAGATCCCAAGTTTTGAAATTTTTTTTGAGAGATTTTAAGAAAATGGAAAATCTTTTGGTGATGAACTCTTATATAGTGATTTGAAGTTTAAAATGTTTTACATTTTGATTTTTGGAATTTTAGAATTTAGGATTTATTTGGATTTTTTTTCAAAATTTTCTAGATTTCCCATGGCACCTAGATGAAGCAAAAGGAAAGTAGAATATGACGAGCAAAGGTTTGAGCCTCAGAGACAGATGATGTAGGAGTTGATTTGTGAGCATGCAGGAGTTGATTTCACACATGATGAGGAGAGGATTGAGCCTCAGAGACAGATTGAGCTTGCCAACATCAAGACTTATTAGTCCCATGTTGATTGGAGATCTGGAAGACAAGCTAGAGATATTCCTTCTAATTATAAAGCCCCTATATTTAATGAGCCTACTTCAAGTGATCCCAGCAACAGGGAGTTGTTGGACCAGATGATGATTCGGTAGAGAGATATTTTGAGGATGGATCATAGGATGCAGAATATGGAGGCCAAAAATGCTCACACTGATGATCTGATTTGCCAAAAATTTAAGTATGATGCTTCTTATGATGATGCTTTAGTGAGATATCTGAGGTGACCATACAGTTCAGTTCCCTATTCACCATACTTATACTCCAAATCAGCAACAGAAGTTAGATGTCGATGATAAGGAAGATGATGATTGGTGATCTTTTTGTTTGTTTGTTTATATGTGTTTGTACTGTGTGATTGTATTGTTTGTGTTATGTTGTTGTCGAGACTCTGTTGTTATGTTATGTGAAGCTATAATGTGAAAAAACTATTTTTATTTTTAGAATTTAGTTTAGTTCTGTTGTTATTTTCAACACTTTGTTATGTATTGTGATTAGCTCTTTCTCAGCAAATTTTATATGTATTATGTGCAATTTAATGTTTTTGGCCCTGTAGTTTTCATATTAGCACCTACAGTATTTCGAACTTTATGTTCAAAAATCAGAATCTTCAACAAGTATGATTTTTTTTTTATGTATTTAATGCTTTCTTTCACCCTTCATTTTTAAATTTCTTCATGTAAAAAAAAATTCTTTTAAAAATTTAAGTTTAGGGGGGAAGAAGAAAAATCATTTTTAGAAAAAAGAAAAAGGACTTAATTTTATTTGTCCTCACTTAACTAAATTTTCAAAAATTTAAAGCTAACATGGCCTTTGGTATTAAGGGTTAACTTTAGATAACTATATTTATGTTTCTAAATATATAGTAATTTTAAGTAAAAAATTTCAATAATAAAGGTTAATTCTAGGGGCTAAGATAATTTGTACTAATTATAGGGGCTAAGATATTTGGTAAAAGAGAATAAGACTATGTTTTTCTATTTTTAATAAAGGAAATTTGTATTTTTGAAGTATTTAAAATCCTAAAAGATTCATGTAAAAAGAAAAAAATTAAACTTTATGAAATCTTTAAGTTAATATAAATTTGTTAAGTGAAGAAATGTGAAAAGTTTTTAACTTTATGAAAAGGATAGTGAAGTTCAAAATCATTAATGGCAATCAAGATATAGTAATCCTCACAAAAAAAAGAAACAAAAAGAAAAAAAAAGAAAAGAAAAAGAAAAGATGTGGAGAGAAGCTTGAGGAGATGCCTAATTAAAAATTGACTTCACTTGAATCAACTTAAGGAAAAAAACTTGGATATATTTTCAAAACTTATGATTTGAATATTAACTTAATTATTAATAAAGTTTTACGAAGTTCTTTTTCATATGAATATCATATGAATATTGAGGAGATGCCTTCTTCTCTCCCTCTCTTCCCCTCTCACCACTAATCTATTTCACTCTTTTTCTTCTCCCTTGCTCTTTTTTTTCTCTACCATCCTCACTCTCTCTCTCTATCTTACTCTCTCTCTCTCTCATTCTATCACTCAAGTTCTCCCTTTACACCCTTCTTCTCTAATTTTTGCCCTCTCTCTCGCCCTTTTTCCATCCATCTCTCTTCTCACTTCTCTCTTTGATTAGTTTTATATTTTTCTCTCCCTCTCTTTCTCTCTCTTCTCTATCTCTCCTCTCTCTCTCATTTACTCTATCACTCCTCTCCCATTCTCTTACTCTCCCTTCCTCCCTCACTCTTGCTCTCTTCTTTCTCCTTTCTCTATCTCTTTTCACTATCTTTTCTCTATATTTTCTCTCTATCTATCCTCACTTTTTCTTTTTACTTTCTCTCTTCCTCTCTCACTCCATCTCTTTCACCTTCTCTCTCATTCCCCCTAGTCTGTTAGCTTTCTCCCTCTCTCTCATTCTTCCGGGCACTTCTGTTATCTCTCTCTCTTTGACTCTCTTCTTTAATACTATATGTCCTTCATGCTTCCTCTCTCACTCACATTTTCTCTCTCAGTCTTTCTCTTACTCTTGCTCTCTCACTTATCACTTTCTCTTTTACACACTCACTGCCTCTTTCATCTCTATCCTTCTTTCCCTCCCCTCATTATCTTGCTTTTCCTGACTCTTTCACTCATTCTCTCTTGCATTATCTTCCCTCACTCTAACTTCTCTCCATATTTTTCTCTCACTCTCTCTTTCTCTATTTCAACTCCTCTTTCTCTTCAATATCTCTCACCCCTTCCCTCTATCTATCTATTTCTTGCTCTCTCTTTCCTCTATCTCTCTATCTCATCTCTTAACCTCTCTCTATTGGCCTCTCTTCTATTATTCTCACCCTTTTCTCTCTCTTCACTCACTTGTTCTCTTCCTCCATCCCTTGCACACAAAAACTCTCCCTCTCTCCCTCTCCTCTCTCATCTTTATCTCTTCCTCCCACACGCTTCCTCTTTCTCTCTCTCTCTCCCTCTCCATCTCCCTCACTCCTCTTGTCTCTCTCTGAGTCATTTTCTCGCCCTCTCTTCTCATCACACACTCTGACTCATTTTCTTGTCACTTCATCGCTCCTAACTTTCTCTTCTCACCATTTCACTCTTAGTCCTCTATCCCTCTCTTGTGTCCTCTCTCTCTCTCTCTTTAAATTCCCTTCCACTATCTCTCTTTTTCTATCTCTCACTCTCTCCCTCTTTATTCAATCTCTCTTTCTTGTTCTCTTGCTTTTTCTCTCTCTCTCTCTCTTTTTTCTGTCTCTATTCTCATTCCTCACTCAACATTTCTCTCCATCTATCCATCACTCTCTCCATTGCTCTCCCTCCCTACCTTTTTTTTCAATTTCCCTCTCTGTAGTACTCTCTCTACCCCTTTTCTCTCTCATCATTCCTCACATTCACTCACACTTCTCTCTCGCTCCATCCCTCTCTCCCTCCTTTCACTTGCTCCCTTCCTTTCTCTCTCCATCTCTCCCTCTTTTACACTCTCTCTTGCTTCATCTCTCTAGCTCTCCCTTGCCCTACTCTCCTTTTCCTCTATTTTTCTCTTGCTCACTCTCTTCCATTCTCGTTCCCTCCATCTCTTAAATTTGACTCATACTCTCTCCCTCTCTCTCTCTCTTTCTCATTCACTATTCTCTCTCTCGCACTCTTTAGCTACTACTTTGTCTATTTCTCTTTCTTTTCTCTCTTCTCACAATCTTTCATTCCTTTTATCCTCAATCTCTCTCTCACTCTCTCTCTCTCCCTCCCTCCCTCCTTCCTTATCTCTCTCACACACGCTCTATCCTTATTTCTCTCCTTCTCCATTCCCCGCTCTCTTCCTCTCTGTCACACACACTCTATCCTTATTTCTTCTCCCACCCGCTCTCCCTCAAGATCATTCTCTCATGTGCTTCTTTCACTCTATTTTCTCTCTATTTCTCTCTAACTCTCCCTCTTTCACTCACTCTCTTCAAAAGTCTCTTTCACTTTTTCCTCCCTCTTTCTCTCTCTTTATTATCTCTCTTTTACAACCTTATGTTACTCCGTCCTCTATCACTCTTATCCCTCTTTATCACTCTCCCATACTTCATATATCTCTTCTCTCTTTCCCCCTTTCTCTCCTTCTCTCTCTCCGCAGTCCCTCCTTCCCTCACTCCCTCTCTATTTACTCTCTCCTTTCAATCTCTTCTCTCACACACTCTCTCTCTTGCACTCGCTTCTCTATTCTTCCACTCGCTTATTTCTACCTTTCTCTCTCTGTCTCCATGTCTCCCTCCCCCTCTTCAGCTCTTTTCTCTCTCTTTCTCTCTAAATATATCTGCATCCTTCCCTTATTATTTTTTTGACCCTCCTTTCTCTACCTTGCTTTCTCTTTTCTATCCTCATAATGTTCTCTCACTCTTTTTTTCTCTCTCACTCTTTTTGTCTCCTATTCTTCCTATCTGTTTTTCTCACTCCCTTGCTACCTCTCGCTATATCTTCTCTCTCCTATCTTTATCTTTTCTCTCTCCCCTCACTCTCTTCATCTCTATCGCACTCTTCATCCCTCCTCTCCCCTTTATCTTGCCTACTCTCTCTCAAAAGCTCTCTCTCTCTCTCTTTCTCTCTCTCCCACACACACACTCATCCACTCAATCCCTCCCTTCCTCCCTCCTTTTATTTCTCTACCTCTGTTGTAACTTCCTCTCTATCTCTCTTCCTCCAATGTGCTTTTTTCTTCTCTCTCTCTTCACTCCCCCTACCCTCTCCTTCACTCTCTTATTCCTCCCTCCTTTCCACACCCTCCCTCTCTCTTTCTTTCTTTGTTCCCTTCCTATATTGCACTCTCTCACTCCCTCTTTCCCCTCGTGCTGCCTTTTTCCAACTATCTATCTTTTTCACTGTTTTTCCCTCTGACCCTCCCTAATTCCTTCCCTCCATTTTTCTCTTACTTTGATCTCCTTTACTTCTCTTCTTATCTCTCTTTTCTATATGTTACTCTCTTTTTCATTCTCTCTCATTCTCTCTCTTTTGTTATTCTCTATTTTATATCTTCTCTCACATTCTTTCCCCCTCTCTCCCTCTAACTTTCACTCTATATTTAGAACCCTCTATCTCTCTCCTTTTTTGTTTTCTCTCTCACTCCCCCACCCTTCCCTTCTAGTTCTCCCTCATTATCTTTTCTCTCTCTTTTTCACTCACTCATCTCTATCTCTCTTCCTCCATTTATTGTGCTCTCTCTCTCTTTTTATACATTTCATGCCCTCTCTATCCCTCTACCTACATCCCACCCTTTATCTCTCTCCCTCCCAGTATTTCTTGCCCTCTCTCTCTCACTCTCTCTATTTCCTTCTCTCTCTCTCTCTCTCTCTCTCATTCTTCTCTACTCCCTTTCACTCTCTCACCAACTGACCCTCTCTCCCTTCCCCTCCCTTCTCTTTATTTCTCTCTTTCTTTAGTATCTTATCCTCTCTCTCTCTTTATTTCCTACCTCATCGTCTCTCTCTCTCACTTTCTCTTTCTCTTTCTCTCTCACTCCTTTCTCCCTTCCTCGATCCTCCTTCTATCTCTTTTTTTTTCTTTTCTCTCTCTGATTTCTTGCTCTACTCTTGCTCATTCTCTCTCTCCTTCTCTATCTTTTCACTTGCTCCCTCTCTCTCTCAGTTTTTCTGGCTCTTTCACTCTTCTCTCTCTCAAACTTTTCTTTTGCTCATATTCTCTAGCTCTCTTTTCCTCTATCTCATGCTCTCACTACCTTTCCCACACCCTCCTTCCAACCTTCCCACCCTTTTCCACCCTCTCACTCTCTCTCATTCTTTCTTTCTCTCGCTCACTCACTCTCCAAATCTATCTCACCTTCTCTCTATCGTTGCCGCTCATCTCTCTCTCAATCTCTCTTTTTTACTTTCTCACTCTAACATGGACTCTCATATTTCTCACTCTCTTTATTTTCTCACTCTCACTTTCTCTCACTCTCTCTTTTCCTCTTTTTCTCTATCTCTCTCTCTCCATCCCTTCTTCTCACTCTCATTATATCTTCCTCTCTCTCTTTATCTCACTCTTAACATTTTATATTATCACTCTCTCTTCTCTTTCTAATCTTTGCTCCCTTCTCTCCCACTCTCCCTTTCTATTTTCTCAAGCACTTCCTCTCGTGTATTCTGCTCTCTCTATTTCCCTTTCTCTAGATCCCTCTCTGCATCCCTCTCCTTTCTCTCTCTCTTCCTCTCACTGTCCTCTTTATTCTCACTCTCACTTATCTCTCTATAGCTTCTCTTTCTTCTATTTCTCACTTTCTCTCTCTCTCTCACGCCCCCTCTCTCCCTCCCTCGCTGTCACTCTATCCATCTTCTCTCTATTACTCTCTTTTACTTTTCTCTCTCGTACCCTTCATCTCATGCACTCTCCCCCTCTGTCTCTCTCTCTCTTTGCATACATCTCTCTTTATATGTCATGCTCAATTTATATCTACCTCTTTCCATATCTCTTCTCTCTACCACTCTCTCACTCTTTGTCCCTAGTTATCGCTCTCTATCTCTTGCTTTTCTATATTTCTCTTACTCTCTTTCTCAATCACTCTCTCTGTCTCTCACGCTCTTCTCTCTCTTCTCTGTCTCTCTATCACTCTTAACCCTCTCTCTCTATTTTTCTCCCTCTCCTACCCATCCTTTCTTTCTTTCTCACTTGCCCTCACCCTCACCTTCACCCTCCCTCCTTGTTTATTCACTAGATCTTCATCTCCTTCTCTCCCCCTCTCTCCCTCTCTCCCTCCTTCCTTCCCTCTTTAGCCCTTTCTCCCTCTCACCCTATCTCTCCTCTCTTTATACTCTCTCTTTCTATTTCTCTCTCCATCTCTTTCTCTTTCTCCCACTCATTAATCTCAACATAACTCTCTCTCGCTCTATCTCTCCCCCTCTCTCATTTCTCTCTCTCCCACTAACTATCTCTTGACAACAATCTTAAATTCTCTTTGTCCCCCTTTTTTAATTCCTCTCCAACTCTCTCTACCTCTCTTTTTCTATCTTAATCACATCTTAATCACTCTCTTTCTCACTCTCTCTCACTCGCTCTCTCTCTCCCTCAATCGTACTCTCTCTTTCTTCCTCAATGGGTCTTTATCTCTTTTTCACTCTCTCCCGCCCTCCTAATATATTTTTCTCTCATCATTCAAGCCATCATTTCTTTTGACCTCCTTCTACCACACTCCTTCTCTTCTTTCATACTTCCATCAGTCTTCCCTTCTATACCTCCCTTTATCTCTCTATTTTCCTATCCCTCACTCTTATTTCTCTCTTTTTTCTCTCCTTCTCTTCTCTCTCTTCTCTTATTTTCTCTCACTCCCCTTTTCTCCATCACTTTCTCTCTCTCTCTCTCTCTCTCCTTCTATCGCTTCTCTCTCTCTCCAATCATCTATCTCTCTCCTAAACTCCCTCTATTCCTCCCTCTCACTTCCATTTCTCTATTTACCCTACCTCCATCCCCAAATTTCTCTCTTTATCTTTCCCTCTCTCTCACCTTTTTCTTTCCCTCTTCCTAGCTTTCTCTCACACCTTCTTGTTATCTCTCTCTTCCTATCTCTTCTTCTTTCACTCCCACTCTCTCGTCCTCTCTATCTCTCTTTCTCTCAATATGTTGCTCGATCTATCTCACATGCTCACCTTCACTATCCCTTCCTCCCATTCCCTCCCTCTCTATACTTCTCTCCTTAATTCTCTTCCTCCCTTTGTCGGTCCTCCCTCTTTTCATCTCTCTCACTCTCCCTCTCTAAAGCTTTCTCTATCTCTCCCACATACTCTTTTTCACTTTCTGACCCTCCCTCTCTTTGTTTGGTCTCTCTCACCATTTTTATCTCATTCTCTCTCAAACCTTCTCATTCTCTCTCCGCATTTATCCCTTATTTCTCTATATTGTTCTCCCTCAATCTCTCACTGCCAATCTCGGCCTCCATCTAGTGGTCTCACTCTCTCCATCTCATCACTAAAATATCTCTTTCTCTCTTACTTTTACACACTCTCTCTCTCCCTCTCTCCTTTAATCTCTCTTTCATTATTCCTTTTATTAGTCTTTTCTCTCTCAACACACTTTCTCTCTTCACTCTCTCACCCTCCCTCACTTTTTCTCTCTTTCTCCCTCCCACGCTCCCTCTCTCATTGATTTTATTCTTATTCATCTTCTACTATTTCTTAACTTTCACAACCTTTCTCTCTCTCTCTCTCTAAATAACTCTTTTTCTATTTCCCTCTCAATCTAATGCCTGCTCTTTTTCTCTTGTGATTTATCCCTCTCCGTTCCAACCTTATGAACTTTCACCATCCATATCTTCTCTCTTCTCTAACACTATTCTCTCTTTCTTCCCCTTTCATGCTCTCCTCCTCACCCTCTTGATCATTCCC
Organism: Phalaenopsis equestris; assembly: GCF_001263595.1. Lineage (NCBI taxonomy): Eukaryota > Viridiplantae > Streptophyta > Magnoliopsida > Asparagales > Orchidaceae > Phalaenopsis > Phalaenopsis equestris. The sequence continues at coordinate 16,117 of NW_018251680.1, read as the reverse complement.
CTCCTCCCTCACTATCGCTCATTCCCTCCATCACTCTTTCTGTTCATCTTCTATGTTCTCTTTCATTTGCTATTCATCCCTCTCTCTCCCATTCTTTACCTCTTTGATGTGCTCTCCCACAATTCTGCTAGGGTTTTGGAGGTGATGGAGCTGCTTGGATAAGTGGTGGTGCTGTATAAAGAAGCTTGCTTTCTCTTCAAGCGGTTCTTGAGGTTTGTGGAGTTTGTTGTGGTCTTGTTCAAGAAGATATTTGTTGAATAGGATTACTGTTCCATTGATTTGCTGATGTTACTGTTATTCTCTGCTCTTTATGTTTGGAGTTTTGACCTTGGTGTCGTATTGGTCCTTTCATTCTTTCTGTAGCTGTTATGTTTTGTGCTCCTTTTGCGTTTAGAGCCCTGCTACTATTTTCAACTTTTTACTGATCTTGGGTTCTTTGGGTTGTGTTTCCTAAATGGCCGTCCCCATTGATGCAGATGCCAATGCCCAATGGACCGAGGCAACCTTTGTTATTGTTGTTGGAAGTGGTTTTGAAGTGCCTAAATCCTTTAACTACTTGGTTTTCCCACAATGTCTCCATGATGCTGCTGCTGGGAGGGGGGTTTGCCCCTTTTTCAATCCTTTAGGTTTGAAGGAAGGGAAACCTGCAATCATTTTTTCTTCCCAGAAAATCTATGAACTTAATGAAACATTTAAGTTTACTCTGGTGGGTAAGTTTCAGTATGGCCATCCTGAGATCGACTTGGTAAGGAGGTACTTTGTGAATTTGAAACTTACAGAAGCTTGGAGACTGGGTTTAATAGATGGAAGGCACATTCTGATTTCCTTATTTAATGAAGAAGATTATGCAAGGGTGTTTGCAAAATGGACTTTTATCATTAATGGTGTCCCAATGAAATTGCTGAAATGGACTCCAGAGTTTGATCCCACAGAAGAACCTCCTATAGTTCCGATGTGGTTCAAGTTCCCTAATTTACCAATTCAGTATTTCCATTAGAATGTGCTGTTCAGCATTAGTAGAGTGCTTGGTTTCCCCCTAAAAACTGATGCCCCGACATATAATGTGGCCAGACCAGCTAGACTAGAGTCCTGGTTGAGAGGGACATTACTTTGCCTGATATTGATAGAGTTTGGATTGGAACTACTGAGGAAGGTTTCTGGCAGAAGATAGTTGTGGAACAAAAGCCTGTCTATTGCCAACATTGCAAAATGTTTGGACATAGTGTGGAGAAGTGTTATAGACTACACCCTCCAAATAAAAAAAGAGCTCCACGAACTAGAACAACTAATTCCAAGCCAGTTGGACAGCTGTGGAATTGGCTGGGGGTGTTGATACTACTGATGTGGAGGTAAATAACACGGTTGAGATTGTGCCAAGTAGTAATGCTGGGGAGCAAGAGGAAGAACTATGCAATAATAATAATTTAAAGGAAAAGATAATACACGATGACAACTTATTAAACATAAACCCTTTTAGGGTTTAAGATCATACTATCAATAGTCTAGCAGATGTTCTAACAGAAGATTGGCAAGTCCAAAGAATCCATAAGAAGAAAAAAGCTAAGTTGAAAATAAACAGCCTATGGAGGGACCTTCTAATGTGGGTCACCTTCCTAGAACTAGGGGAAAGGGAGGACCTTTTCTCAATGATTAAGTTCCTTATTTGGAATATTAGGGGTATTGCTCACCCCTCCTCTCTAAAGAGATTAAAAAATTTGGTGAGAATTCGTAAAGTGTGGTGTTTTGCCATTCTTGAACCACTGGTTACTAAAAATTCCCATAAAATTCAGAAAAATTTCCCTCAATTTGATCATTTCTCCAATACTAATAATAAAATTTGGCTTTTTTCTAGAGGTGAACTTCAGTGGTCTGTGTTGTTAAATCATTCCCAATTTGTTCACATCTAATTCCATATTGGTGCTCATATTGGATATTCCACCTTCATTTATGCTAGCAGTCTTGCCTTTAATCAATCCACCTTATGGACTGAGTTAACTCAAATTGGTCAGTCTTTGAACTCATTTTGGATTTTAGGGGGTGATTTAAATTGTATCTCCTCCTTCTGAAAGAAGAGGTGGTAGTCTACCTATTGCTTCTACCATGAATAGATTCAATGACTTTCTTTCTGAGGCTGAATTATTTGATTTGGCTTATCAAGGTCCTGACTTTACTTGGAGAAGGGGTTCCATGTGGGAAAGACTTGACAAAATGGTTTGTAACTCAAAATGGGTTCAAACATTCCCATTCACAGTTAGTTCTCATTTGGCTATGGCAGGTTCTGACCATAGGCCCCTCCTGTGCACAATCCAAAATGCTGAAAGCCCATTGAGAGCTCCTTTCAAGTTTCAAAACATGTGGACCCTCCAACCTCAATTTATGGATGTAGTAGGTAAAGTTGGGAGGTCTAAAGGTGATACTAATCCCTGGATAAATCTGTGGAAACTCCAAAAGAAGGTGGTAACTAAGCTGAGGCAGTGGAATTGGGACATTATTGGTAACATACATGAGAACTTGATTAAAGCTCAAAGTAAAGTGATTAACATGGAAGACAGTTTCCAAAGGGGTTTGATTTCTGAAGTTGACCTCCATACAGCTAATGAAGGGCTGTTACTCCATACCAGTTACACTGAATGTTTTATGAAGCAGAAAGCTGTTGTTACCAAATTTATGGAAGGAGATAGAAACTCAAGTTATTACCATTCTTGCATTAACTTCAGAAGGAAAAACAACATGATTTTATCTAATTAGGATTCTGTTGGCCATGTACTGTCTGATGTTGAGAATATTGCCCAAGATGCTATAAATTACTTTCAAAATATCTTTAAGGAGCAGTCTCCTTCTAGAGCTCAAATTAAGTGGATATATTCTTTGATTGCAAAGATTATGTCCACAATCTGAATCTAAATACCACTCCTTTGGAAGGTGAAATTAAAGCTGCCTTGGACTCTATTGATGACCATAAGATAGCTAGCTTTGATGGCTTCACTGCAAAATTTTATAAAGCCACTTGGAATATCATCTGTGGGCAGTTTTTATTGCAAAGCTTATTTAGAGGTATTGATCCCCTTAAATACTTTACTGCTTCCACTATAACCTTGATTCCTAAAAATTCCAGCAGGATAAGATGGGGAGATTTTAGACCAATCAGCTTAACTAATGTCCTTTCTAAAGTTATCAGCAAGATTATCAGCACCAGACTCCAACCTCATCTTCAGCAGCTTATCAGCAAGAATCAGGTGGCTTTTTTGAAAGGAAGGAAAATATTTGATAACATCCTTTTCGCTCAGGAACTTCTACTGGATCTGGATATAAAAATGTAGAGGCAACAATCTCATTATGAAATTGGATATTCAAAAAGCCTATGATTCAATTAACTGGAATTTTATTTTGAATACCTTGAATGGTACGGGCTTCTCTGGGGACTTTGTCAATTTGATTAGAAGATGGCTCATTTGCAACAACCATTCTATCTTAATTAATGGCAAGAGCCAAGGTTTATTCAATGCCACTAGGGGAATTAAACAAGGAGATCCCTTGTCCCCTACTATCTTTATTTTGGCTATGGATTATCTTTCTAGGCTTCTTAATCAAAAGTTTCTATCTTCCCCACATTTGAGCTATCAGCACAGATCCAATATTAGTGTGAGTCATCTGTCCTATGTAGATGATATAATCATTTTCTCTAAGGCTACCAATAATGCAGTAAAGTCTCTCAATCAAATACTGAAACACTTCCAAAGATCATCTGGTATGTATCTTAACAAACAGAAGTGTCAAATTTTTACTAGCTCTCATACTCTTCCACAGATTAAGCAATGGATTGCACAGCACACTGGATTTAGCTTGGCCTCTTTACCTATCAATTATCTTGGTGTTCAAT
>NW_018251680.1:5675-12216 GCF_001263595.1 Phalaenopsis equestris | reverse complement strand
CAGAAACAGCTTCAATGTTGGACAAATTACTTCCTATCAAATGGACGTAGGATCACTCTTCTCAAAAGCATCTTAACTTCTATCCCTTCCTATGCTCTTCAGATGTTCACTATGAAGAAGGGGACTCAGATAAGGCTTGGCAGAATGTTTAACAAATTTTTTTGGGCTGTTCAGAAGAAACATTTTCATTGGTTAACTTGGCATAAATTGTGTAAGCCTCTACATGCAGGTGGCTTAGGTTTTAAGGATTTTCAGCATCTCAGTGTCATTAATCTTTGTAAACTCTGGATAAAATTTAGATCCCAAGATAGTCTTTGGGCTTTATTTATGAAGGGGAAATACTGCAGGACTATGCACCCTAACTTGGCTGAGAAGAAAGTTGGGATTCCAGACTGTGGACTAAACTTTTGGAGGTGAGGCATAAAGCTAAGGATCTGTTTATTTGGGAACTTGGAGAAGGACAATTTAATTTCTAGCTTGATAAATGGATTTGGAATGGTGAAAGAATTGACACCTCCAATCCAAACTCTGGAACTGAAGTGAAGGAATTCTGGACTGAAAATCAATGGAATTGCAATTTGCTGACAACCATCTTAACTAAAAAGCAAATGTATTGGGGGAAGAAAACTAAAATCATTCCTGGAGAAAAAAGATAGAATCATCAGTAGACAGGCTCCCTCACAAAAAATTTCAGCTTACATTTTTCAGCAATTGTATCATTGGCAACCTGTTATCTGGGGGAAATTTATGTGGGGGAAGTGGTTGACACCTTTAATGTCCTTCTTTTGCTGGAGGCTATAGAAATCTTTCCTACCTTGTGATGATATTTTGAAATTGAAAGGGCTTAGGGGTCCCTCTTGCTGCTGGCTGTGTAGTAAGGATGAAGAAAGTCTGGAACATTTATTTTTCTCCTGTAGTTTCTCCCAAAAGGTTTGGTCTGGTCTATTGAATCAGCTCAACATTGATACTCTGAAAGTAAGTTGGTAGAACTTTTTGGACTGCTGGAAGGAGTGGCTGGAAGCTAAAATGATAATCATTCCTTGTGTCGTTGCCTGGTTCATTTGGATGTGCAGAAATCAAGTTAAGTATGAAAATATGAAACCTATGGAAAAGGCAGTGGTTTTAAATTGTGATTCCTATCTGCAAAAGATTATAATGCATCAAAAGTTTCCCAATATTTTCCAGATTTGGTTGCCCAGTGGGATCAATATGAAGATAAGCAAGCCAACTTTGGTCCTTAGCTTGTGTCCTTTGGCCCCCCCCCCCCCCCACTTAAGGGATGTCTGAAGGCTAATGCTGATGGAAGTTTCTCTAAGGAGGCTGCTGGTGTGGGAGGAGTTAATAGGAACTACTTAGGAAAGTGTATTTTCTACTTTTCATCCCCTACTTGGGCTAATGATGCACTTGAAACTGAAATGATAGCCATCTACTGGGCTATCTACCTTTCCAAGCAATGTCACATCTCTAAATTGGTGATAGAATTTGATTTCAGTAGCTGCATCAAAATTCTGAAAAATGTTGAAGCTGCTCCATGGAACCTTGTTTGGTAACACAAAAATATTGAAAGACTGTTGATTAATGTTGATGTTTCTTTGAGAAGGAAACATTCCAGCACACAATTTGGCAATCAGGGGGAAGGAAACTGAAGAGATTGTTGTAGGGGCTATACCTCCTAATCAGTTAGCTCTCCTACGACATGGGGACACCTTATACATTCCTTATCTTCATTGTAGAGATTGATTATTTTCAAGGGGGTACATACAAGGTTTTACTTATATTTCTTTCCTATATTTTATGAGCATGGTTGTAAGAACTATATGGGGTAAGAGATCTGGGTGTAGGTTTAGTGATCTAACCCTTCTGTTTTGTAACTCAATTTATATATATCTTGAATTGAATAGTAGAGACCAGAGAAGCATGAGGTTCATGGAGGAGATTCTGTAATAAAGTGGAGGACCAGTGGTCCCCAATCCATCAATCAACAACAGATAAATTGGGATTGAAATCTGTTGGAGGGGGGCACAACCAGTCCCTAGGGCACGACTGATCTAGCCAAAAGTTAACTTTTCCCTCCCCCATATCCCAGAAAAACATGTCCTGAGCGCTTTGCCTTACTTTAAGCATGTTTTCCAGATTCTAGAATCACCATTTCTCTTGATAACAGTGGTAGGGTATTGAGATTTACAGTATTTTCCCATCATATATTTGGCCCATTAAGAGGTTTGGGCTTTAAAATTAATCCAAAGTTTGCATAGGTTGATCTGGCACAGATGGTGAAGTCCTTTGAAGTTAAGCGCCCCAGCAGAAGTGTGTTTAACAGCCTTTTGCCAAGAAGCCCTGTGCAGCTGTTTTCTTTGGCCAGACCAGAGGAATCTATTGAATGCCCTTTCAAGTTTGACCTGTGTACTCTTCTTCATATAGGTTGTTTGGAGAATATACCTAGGGAATGTAGTGAGGATGCTTTTAGGAAGAGTGATTTTGCGGCCATTGGAAAGAAATGAGTGAGACCAGCCATTCAGATAAGAGTCAATTTAGAGGAGGACATCATCAAATTGTGTATGCTTTACTCTACCCCTAATAAGCAGCACCCCAAGATATTTAATGGGGGTATGGACAATAGAAAACCCAGTTAGATTGGCAACCCATTGTCTACAACTAATAGATGTCATCTTGTTAAAGAATAACTGGAATTTGGATGGGATGAAATACATACCAGAATTGAATTGAAAATTTTGGAGACAGTTATTAACTTTTCTAACTGCACTTTTATGGGCATTTGAAAAAATTGTAATATCATGAGCATAGAGCAGGTGGGAGATGGCTATGTTAGATTTGTGATGGAACTTGGAAAAAGCCGGATTCAGAAGAGTATTGTCTAACATTCTGGATAAGTAATCTAGTGCCAGAATAATAATTGTAATTGAGAGGGGGTCCCCTTGCTTAAGGCCTCTGGTACCAGTGAAAGATCCCCAAGCTTGCTAATTAATAAGTATAGAATGCTTATTATTTATTAGCCATCTATGAATGAGATTGCAGAAATCAGGATGGAAACCCCTAGCTGCAAACACATTGAGAATGAACCCCAAATCAATGGTATCATAAGCTTTTTTGATGTCCAACTTGTAAATTAAATTGCCACCCCTGCAAGGCTTATCAAGGTCAAGGAACAACCCTTGAGAAAGTAAAGCATTATCAGAAATGGATCTTCCCTTAATAAATGCTATTTGATTAAGCCTGATAATTTTGTCATGATGAGGTTGAATTCTAGTGACAATAATTTTACTAATTATCTTACTGATCATTGAAGTTAGGTAGATAGGTCTATAGTGTTCCCAGCTTTTTTGTACCTCAGCCTTAGGAACCAAAACGACATTAGATTCACTGAAGTAGGGAGGAAGGTTGTTCCCTTTAAAGAAACTGGTGATAGCTTCAATAACATCCAATTTGATAATTTTCCATGACTTCTTATAAAATTCTGCAGTAAAACCATCTGGGCCAGCAGACTTGGAACTGTCTATAGAGTTAACAGCCATCCAAATTTTATTTTTAGTGGGATATTTAGTAATCTATAAGTTACTAGTTATCTTAAATTCCTTAGTGAATAAGGAATTATCAATGGGAGTTCTACTATCAGTGGAATGAGTCAGGAGCTTGCTGAAGTATTGTACAACAGCTTCAACAATAGAGTTATTGTCATGAAGCCAAATCCCTTCTTGACTTTGAATGGAGTGAATATTTATACATTTTCTTTTGTATTTAATATGAGCATGGTAGAATTTAGTATTTCTGTCTCCCTTAGTAAATATGTTGATAGCTGCTTTCTGTTTGAGTAGTTTCTCTTGGTAATCAGTCACTGCAATAGGGTTATTTTGGGCAATTTGAAGAGTTGACTCCTCAGCATACCCATTTTAAACTTCAACTTCCAGAGCTTCCACCTCTTTTTCAGAAGCTGAAACAGCATCAGAAAGATTTCCAAAAGTATCCCAACCCCATCTTGTGAGGGCTTTGCTAACTTTGATGTGGAGTAAGCTAAGTTTAATTAACGGATCAGGGTGACTTACTCCAGTCCAATTGCCAGCTACTAACTGAGAATAAGTAAGATGGGAAGTCTAGAAATTCAAAAATCTGAAAGGGCAGTCTTCCCAAGATTCTGATTTGAAGTCATAGTAATTATTAATGGTCTATGAACAGACCCAGCAAGAGGGAGGTGAGTAACAAAAGTCAGAATATAATTTTGGAATCAATAATGATTCACAAGAATTCTATCAAGCCTTTCCCAGATTTGGCCTCTTTTCCAAGTGAAAGTGGGCCCCTGAAATCCAAGATCAAACAGATTAGCTTTTTGGATGTTGTCACTAAAAGTTGTCATTTTGGAGATATTTGGGGTCCTACCACAAGATTTTTCTGCAGTAGATGTAATACAGTTGAAATCCCCACCCACTAGCTAGGGGGGAGTCCATTTACTCACTAATGCTTTGAAGAGCAAGCCAAAGGTCCTTTCAATCCTCTTTGTGGCATCCTACATAAATAAAAGTGGCAAAGCATTGGTGTCCATTGACTTTGAGGGGGAGAAGTAGAAATTGTTGATGATTTAGTAGACAGCACCATTGGATTTCTTTTCTACAAAAAAAACTAGATTATGTTATTGGTATTAGCAAATAAAGTAGAACTAGGGAATTTGTTATAGAATCTCTGAAGATTAAGAACCATTGGTTCAAGGATGGAAAAACACCAGAACTTATATTTTTTATTTAAATATTTCAATCTATTTATAGATTGAGGGTGGACAATGCCCCTTATGTTCCAACATAATAAATTAATCATCTAATGAGGTGAGGTGTATGGAAGGTTGGGATTTAGATCTTGTTCTTCCTCTTGGATGATGGGGGGGGGGGGACTTTTGAGTGGCCCCACTAGCATTACCCCCACTAGGTATTCTCCGAACTTCAGTGCCTTGCTTCTATTTCTTTTTGGAAATATGGCATTGTCAGCCCTCCCCTAACCTCTTGTTCATTTCTTCTAGCCTCTGCATTGTCTGAGATGTCATGACTTGGTTAGCTATAGGATCTCTATTTTCTGTTGCTAGCTATTTTATTTTCTTCTTGGATGATTGAACTTGTCAATCCTCTTCCAGAAGATTCTGCATTTCTACAATGCAATCATCAGTAGGTACATTGTGGGCACTGTCAACATTTTTAACAGGAGCATCATCTGTCTCCTTAGTCCCTGAGGGGGAGACAGAGCTGGCTGACTTCAAAATTACTAAGTCTAGTTCTTCTCTGATCACCCTTTGTGATGTTTTAATTGAAGCATTATAGTGAAAAGGGGTGCTGGAACTCTGAGTGTTAGCCAAATTTTAAGCATGCTCAGCTAAAGAGTTGTCAGCAATTGGATCCACATTGGGGATTTGTTCTTGGGAAGTATTCTGGTAATTCTTTTCTTTGGTGTTCATATTCTTTTTTGGAGGTGGACGGAGCTTGTAACATCTTTCTTTGGTGTGACCGAACATCCTACAATGGTGGCAGTAGTATGTCCTTTGTTCAATACCACATTCTGCCAAAATCCCTTGCCATATAAGCCAATCCAAATTCTTTTGGGTTCAGTAAGAGTAACATTTCTCTCAATGAGTATCCTTGTTAGTGCTAGTCTAGATTTATTATATGTTGGGGCATCAATTTATAAAGGCCTACCCAAGGCACACCCAATGTTGAAGAAAGCACTAAGATTAAAATATGGTAGAGGAAGACCAGGCAGCTTAAACCAAAGGTGAACCACAGGAGGTTCCTTGCTTGGGTCAAAATTTGACTCCCACTTAACAATTTTTTTGGTGGTACCACAAATTTAAAGAGATAGCTTTGCAAAAGGTCTGGCATAGTCTTCCTCTCTAAAGAGTTGAATCAATAAATGTCTCCCATATAGCAGCCCTATTTTCTAATCTCCATTGAATTTAAGTGAGGTAAAGAAATTTCTAACTAATTCCATTTTTGGGTGCCCAAGTTGAAATTTACCCACTAAGGTAAATTTCACTTTTTCATTAAGAGTTTGAATCTCATGTGGAGAGAAGTAGATAGTAGGTTCTCCTTCTTTAGAACCAAGAGGATGAATACATGGACAGTTTTCCCTCCCTCCAGTAGTATCATGGAAAAGCTGAGGAAAAACTAAGTTTTCAGGATCTTTTAGAGAATCTGTTGATTTCCCCACAACACCAGCATAGGTTGCCTTTTCCCATTGGTCATCAGTTACAATCTTAATGGGAGTGGCCATCAAAGAAAAGCCAACACAATCACAAGATAGAAATGGTTCTCCAGAGCAAAACCTTCATAGTAAACCAACAAGTAGCAGCAGAAAAAGGGACTCCACCAAATACTAGAGGAAATACCACACAAGAACAGAAAACCAGCCACCATGAAAGTTCAAATAAATGGAACAGTAACCCCCACAATAGAACTGCAAGGGTACAATATTGAGAGGGAGATTATAAGATTTAAACCAAGAAAGAGAAGAAAACTTGAATACCACAGCAGCGACACCACCCTCCAGC
>NW_018251680.1:4984-5502 GCF_001263595.1 Phalaenopsis equestris | reverse complement strand
TTGTAAGCAACCTATGGCTTCTTACATGTTAATAGATAAAAGAGGTTACAAAATTGGGAAACTAATCCCTCCCAAAAGAAAAGGAAAAAAGAAAGTGCGTACTTGCTCTATATATATATCAACACATATATATAGTCGCTACACAAAACAAAGGTATGGAGGTATATATATATATCTCAGTAGCTTCACAAGTATATATATATATATATATACATATATATAAGCCATTACATAGAATGAAGGTAAGGCATAGGTAAATCATCACCATGTAAAAGAAAAGCTAGCTGTGCTGGAGGGATCCTTCCCACACAAACTAGTTCAATGTTCCTTCCCATGGATGTCTAAAAGCGTATAAGATAGAGCTGGTGGCTGGCTTCTCTGGTGTTGTGCTAGAGTTTTGGCAGAATGGTTCTAGATGTTGTTGATGATCTAATCTCAGCTGCCTTCTCAAGTTTCAGTAGAATTTTCTCCTCACATCTCTAGTTTCTACAAGTTTTTCTTTTCTCTAGCTATTTCCC
>NW_018251680.1:0-1499 GCF_001263595.1 Phalaenopsis equestris | reverse complement strand
TGACTCGGCTGTCCCGCGTCCCGCTGTATCGCCTCAGATGGTCATCCGACTTGATCTCCGCCGTTCATTTAATGCACGCGAGAATGGACGGCATCCGTTCATCGTCCCCAACGGAATGAAACCGTGTCCGTCCACACTAAAACATTAAGATCTGGGCCTAGACTTAACCAAATCACTTTGGTTTTGATCCTATGGACTCGTCTAAGTGAGACGAACATATCTATACGGTTAAGAGGCCATAAAATCAAGCTTAAGTAAATGGAGTATCAAAATAAGCTCAGGATAATGGGGAGTTTTAATACACGCGAGAATGGACGGCATCCGTTCATCGTCCCCAACGGAATGAAACCGTGTCCGTCCACACTAAAACATTAAGATCTGGGCCTAGACTTAACCAAATCACTTCGGGTGTGATCCTATGGACTCGTCTAAGCGAGACGAACATATCTACTGTGAGACGAACATATCTACTGTAATCACTGTAAACTGATTGGGCACACCCCTGTCAAATGCTTCAGGCTTCACCCACATTTGAGATCAACATGTCCTAACAATTATCATCCATGTGGAGGAAAATATGCTAGACATTGTGAATTTTCCACTAATTTTGAATGAGAATTTGACTCATAAGGCTACTCCTTACCAACCAAACTAGCAGCTTCCGCCTACTGTTGTTGAGGCAGCTCTTCCGCGGATTGAAAATTCTACAAATTTTGTTGTAGCAGATGCTAGTCGAAGTGTCTTGGAACCACTTATTGCGAGAGAAGAGGGTATCGAGTTATGGAGTAGTGTCAGGATCAAGTAGTGTTGCAGGCTAAATCAGATCAGCAGTTTACCTCCATCGAAGATCTACCTATTGTTCACACGGGACTATATCTGGCAGATGATTGGCAGGTTTACAAATCTAAGAAGAAGAAGAAAGGAATGTCAGATCTCAGCAACTCTCAGGATGACTTTATCATTGTTTCGGGCGAAAGCCAACATCTCAGTACGTTATTGACTCCCTCCCTAGATTCAATACACAATAGTCTCCTCCCCAATAATAACAACACCACCTAAAGGCAATGGAACGGGTATTAACAAACCAGCACCATTATCAAGATTATTCTGCGACCATGGACCCTCGATAAAATCCTTATCCTTGAGTGCAACCTCATATGTCTTAAGGTGGCGGGCATCTTTGTTATCCTACCATAATAAACAATGCAGTAGTATTAGTTCTACATTAAACTTCAGCTTAGCAAATCAAAACCATCAATTCTTATGATTGGCAAGGCTTCCAAACAGAAGAAAAGCTCAGGCTAGTCTTGCAAGCTCTCTAAACTTCTGGGTATCAATGTAATAAACAAACCTGGTACAGGACTGCAATAGCAGGTTTTGAACACCCATACAGAAACTTGATTTCCAAGACTTGAAGCTCTTCGAGTCTAAGACAAATGATAGCACAAATGCGATAATCACATTACAGAAAAAATAAATGTCAAAGTGAGCCATATTTA
>NW_018251679.1:0-2552 GCF_001263595.1 Phalaenopsis equestris | reverse complement strand
TCTCTTATCTGGTATATGAGTCATACATAAGAGTACGTGTGCTTCAAAAGCTATTGCTTTAGGGTTTACGTCCCATAAAAGAAATTTTGAAGGAAGTCTCGTAGAAGGCATGAGTCAATCTGTATTTATAGAACTTGAGATGGCTATCCACCCCCTCCCTCCTCCACCCAAAGTCAGGTTACGCAGAGATAATATTAAACAACTATAGTGCCCCACAAAATCTTCCCAACAAGTACCAATGGAAATAGATGATAATGCAAATGCTAGATGACTTTTTTAATAATGGCTAACACCTCCACAGTTGGTTGCTTGTAAGGGATACTCGCTAGACTAGCTTAGAGAATAGGCTAGGCCGGTCAACTCGGCAGGCCAATTTTGTAGCTAAGGACGTGATAGCTGGCACTTTGGTAGGTCAACCTGCATGTTGACCTGGCAGCTGGAAAATGACTGTTGCATCTTAAATTGAAATGAGCTTGCTAGGCCCAATAAGGCTTTTGAACATAGTATCGACCCATGAAAGCAATTTATTGGGGTACAAATAGTTCCCAAGTTCTCTTGCCTTTTGGACAAGTGACTGCAGAAAAAAATAAGAGAATAAAAATATTGATGCTTTTCAGTATTTTTGTATTAGCATGATAAGTTGCATATATGCAAAATAATATAAGATGAATGTCATCTTCAGAGAGGGTTTTGACCTTTTTGAAAGGGAATCCACAGGAGAATTCCATGATAGGTAGCGATCAGGTAAAGTTTGATATTTATTTGATGGCTAGAAAGTTTATGCTTACAACTCGGGTTGAGAGACTAGATGCAAAATTACTTTCACTGAGCTCAGACTATTCGTTGCATGGGGGCCATAACTCACCTAAGGGGGGTAGTCACATAACCTTACTGCTAAGTTCAAGACAGTTCTTTAGTTCTGTCACACCTCAGGTCCGGAAGATGGTACACCCTAGCAACGCATATCGTGATGAAATGAATTGAAAGTCTTTTGTATTCTTAAAAGAAGGATTGTACGCAAGTAACTACAAAAATAGATAATAAAATATAAATTTTATTATGTAAACAACAGTCCAACTAATACAACTAAAGAAAAAAGAAGAAAGCAGACTGAAGCAAATTGAAATAATAAAAGAGAAACACTACTCAAAAACCCAAACTGTCAAAAATAATAACTAAAGCAAATGTTTAAATACCAAATAGAAATCTAAAATTAGAAATTCTAATCTTATGCGGTTGGTCATACAAATGGGTGAATGAAATCTGCTAATAAAAATATTAATTGGTGAGATCTACAAATGAAACTCAGTAAATAACTATTGGTTATTGAAGCATAAAGACAAACTAAATAAAATATATAGTGTGAGCAATAAAAAAAAGGGATAATTTATTCTATGCATAACAAATCTGCAAAAGGAGTATCATATACTTATGATAGTGAATATGATGAACTTGAAATATTTATATGTTATCACATCAAGCGTGTTTATATATATATATATATATATATATATAGTCTATTTTCAATGACATCCTGAAACAAGGAAAAATATACACCAATTCCATGAAAATCTATTTATTATTCTGAGAATCCTTCGGTCCGGCTAAACATAAAAAATGATTTAATACTGGCATAATAATATTATAATATCATATATATTTCATTCATTATAATAAAAATACATGAATATACCTGTAATATGCCCACAAGTGTTTATAAATAATTATAAAATTGCAATAAAGAAGTTTAACACATAAATTATAAGAATAATAAATATTGAAAATAAGAGACACAAGTGATTAAGTAAGAGTCTATGTAGCAATAAAATAAGACTACTTATTTATGCAACTCACTATGGATAAGAAAAAATATTTGTTGCAATTATATTAACAAAATTTAAAGAATATTAATGATAAACCTACAATTAGCTTAAAATCTAATACAAGCAGCAAGTATAACACATCTAAAATGAAAGGGCATATTTTTTGTTTTTTAAACTGAGAAACACCAGCTTGTCTATTTATATGTCATTGTCGTATAATTTCTCTTTCCAAATAAATCTTCATCTTGAATCATATAAATTATCCGAAGATGAAATGAATCAGAAAAGACGGGATATACAACGAAAATAGACAAACAAATTTTAAAAAGAAACATGGAGAGCTTATGTACAGTAGTCCTCGTGTGATAGGTCAGATAACTCTTTTTCTATTACTAGCCTTAGAATTCTTCCCAAAATTCTTAGAAATGACTACTGTCCGAATAAATTATCTCTAACTTATCGAATCTTCAAAAGCAGAGCCAACTTTTAAAGATATATCATTAGACATTTTGCTCTTTAATTGCTCATCGATTTATTCATCAAACTCATATGTACATATGCCAGTACTATCAGAGCTTGAATGATAATACTCAACTATTTCATCACCATGTGACATTGTGAGTTTCAAATTACCTACATGGAGATAAGAAGATACAATCATGAAAAAAAATAGTCTAATGTTCATTGGAGCAATATGGGTCTTAGTAGTTTAGGATAACGATGACAAAT
>NW_018251678.1:0-6888 GCF_001263595.1 Phalaenopsis equestris | reverse complement strand
TAAAAATAGTATGGATAAAATTTCTAAAAATGGTATGGATGTGGATGAAGCAAAAATTTAAACTAATGTTGAATTACAACCACAAACCACCTAATTCAGTAACTGTTTTAAGAAGTTTTCTAGGACATGCTGGATTTTATAGGAGATATATTAAAGACTTTCCTAGAATTGCTAAGCCTCTTGGCCATATTTTAGAAAAAAGATAAAAAGTTTGATTTTAATGATGATTGTCTTAAAGCTTTCAATTATTTAAAGGAAAGTTAATTACTGCACATATCATTGTTTCACCTGACTGGGAAAAACTGTTTGAATTAATGTGACATACTAGTGATTAAGCTATTGAAGTTGTTTTAGGACAAAAATATGATAAGATTTTTAAAGTTACATATTATGCCAAAAAAACTCTTAATGAAGCCCAAATTAATTACACAACATCTGAAAAAGAGCTGTTGGAAACAATATATGTTTATGAGAAATTTTGATTATTTTTGCTTGGAGATAAATGTATTGTGCATACTGATCATTCTGCTATTAAATATCTTATGTCAAAAACGGATACGAAACCAAGACTAATTAGATGGGTCCTTTTTTTGCAGGAATTTGAATTTAAGATAGAGGATAGAAAATGAGCTGATAATCAAATTGTTGATCATCTGTCAAAACTTGAACATAGAAAAGAAAAGAACAATGAGGATAACATAAATGAGAATTTTTCTGATAAACAACTTTATGTTGTTGCTGAGTGGCATATACCTTGGTATGCACATATAGTTAACTACTTAGTTAGTAATATTCTACCATACGGACTAACAAGCCACCAGAAAAAGAAATTTATGTATGATGCAAAGTTTTACTTTTGGGATGACCTTATTTACATAAGAAATGTTGTGATTCAGTCATTCGAATATGTGTAACAACTAACAAAACCCTTGAAATTATACAAGAATGTCATAAATTTGAATTTGGGGGACACTTCGGAATAGTTAAGACTGCATTTAAAATTTTTTACTTTGGATTTTATTAGCCTACATTGTTTAAGGATGTTAATAATTATGTAAAAACTTATGATCAATGTCAGAGAGTAGGCAATATTTCTAAAATAGATGAAACGCCCCTAAATTTTACTTTATAAGTTGAAATTTTTTATGTGTGGGCTTTAGATTTTATGGGACCATTTGTACCATCTTCATGAAAGGTTTATATCTTATTAGCTGTGGACTATGTTTCTAAATGGATTGAAGCGATAACCTTGCCTCATTGTGATGCTCTGAGTGTTACAAAATTTTTAAACAAAAATATTTTTAATAGATTTGGATGTGAAGGGTAATCATTACTGATGGGGGAAGACATTTTAAGAATTTAAAATAGACACATTGCTTAAAAAATATGGAATTAAACATAGGATTGTCACAACTTATCACCGTCATACTTGTGAATTAGCATAAGCAGCAAATTATGAAATCAAAAGAATTTTGGAGAAAATTGTGAATCCTAGAAGAACTAATTGGTTTGATAGACATGATTCTGCATTATGGGCTTATAGGACTGCTTATAAAACTCCTATAGGATTATCTCCACATAGGCTCATATTTAAAAAAGCTTGTCATTTACCAGTTGAGTTAAAACATAAAGCTTATCCTTTGTAGTCGCTCTTGGACTCTTTTTGTCTTTACAAGACTCTTGATTTTTTCTTCAAAGATGTAGGAAAGTAGAAATCTCACTTCTCCCCCCTCTCTAACAGCTCTTAGGAGAAATCACACATAAACTCACCACTCTTAACAACACACACAATGGAACACTCAAGAAAACTCAATAACACACTTGCCCCCCCTTTTTCTGATGAATTTTTGCTCTAAATAAAGGATAATGTCAGTTTTCAAAGAGGTGTATCCAATAACTCTTCACAAAGCATCCAAATTCATCGAATCTTCTAGAAATTTTCCGAGTACTGACATTGGCGTCGTCGAAGCCCACGATGGCGCCGTCAGTGCTCGTGGTCTGAAATTAATTTTGTGCTCTCTATCAAATGGCATTGTCGGCTCCTAGTCTGTCGCCATCGGCGCCCTGTTGTTCTAGACTCCTCCTTCATGTTGGCGTTGTAAGCGTCCTTGTTAGCACCATCGGTGTCGTGTACTTCTCCAAAATGCTTTTTTTACTCCAAATTCCATTTTTTTGTTTTCTTTTTGCTTCAAGTGCTAAAAATCATCAAACTGCAATAAAACATGAAAAATACCTTCTTTTAAAGCCTAATATCACCAAAAAAGAGTATAATATATAGATCTAAAAATGCATATATTTTTGGTGCCTCAAAATCCCCCAAACTTAGATGTTGCTTGTCCTTAAGTAACTCCTTTACTACATAAAAATATGACATATAAAAAAGACTTTTAACCTCTAGATTTCCACATTTTGGTGTGCTAAATATAATAGCATAACTTAAGAAAAATATAAAATAACTTAAGTTAATACTAAAGGTATAAGAATATATAGTAGTGAAGTCTAAGATTTCTGATTCTCTATTCTTTGTAAGGAAAATTGCAAATTGTCATATTAAAGCCAATTAGAATATTCGTATGAAAAAGAACTTCATGAAAACTTTATCAGTAAATATTCTAATACTTATATACAAGTTTAGAGAATGTAGCTAAGCCTTCTTTCTTAAGTTGATTTAAGTGAAACCAATTTTTGATTAGGCATCTCCTCAAGCTTCTCCTCACATCTTTTGAGCTTCACTATCCTCTTCTTAAAGTTAAGAACTTTACACATTCCTTCACTTTATTAATTCATATTAGCTTTGAAGATTTTTCATAAAGTTTCATTATTTTCTTCTTAATGAAACTCTATGATTCTTAATGCTTCAAAAATGCAAATTCCTTTACTTAAAATGGAAAAACATAGTCTTATTCTCTTATACCAAATACATTAATCTCTAAAATTAACTTTTATTATTGAAAGTTTTTACTTAAGCTTACTATATATTTAGAAACTTAAATATTGTTATCCAAAGTTAGGCTCTACTACCACAGGTCATGTTAAATAAAAAATTTTAAAATATAGATCATTGAAGACAAATAAAATTAAGTTTCTTTCTTTTAAAAATGAATTTTTCTTCCTTCTAAACTTAAATTTTTATAAGATTAAGCATGAAAAGCTGAAAATATCGGGTGAAAGAAAACAGTTAATACATAAAGAAAAGACTTACTTATTGAAGGTTTTAATTTTGAAACTTAACTCTGAAATATTACAGGTGCTAATATCAAAAGCTACAAGACATAAAACATTAAATAGCACATAGTTTATATAAAAATATTTGTTGAGAAAGAGTTAACTAAAAATAAATACAACAAAGTATTAAAAATAAATAACATTACTAAACTAAATTTCAAATCAACAACATCTTTATAGATTATATTTCACAAAACAACATTCAATACAACTCAAAGTTTCACATTTAACAAACTAAACAAAAACAACAACAACAAAATGCAACAAACTATAAACTAAATAAAAGATTAGAACCATGACTAAGCAGACATCTTCACTCATCCTCTTTTTCTTCTTCTTCTTCTTCTATATCAAATTTTTGCTGCTGATAAGGGGTAAAGATAAGGTGACTAGGAAACTGAACTGAGTGGTCACCCTTCATGTAGCTTACCATAACATCATCATATGTAGCATCATATTCAAACTTTTGCTTTGTTAAATTATCATTATGTGCATTCCTGGCCTCAAAATTTTCAATCCTGCTCTCCATCCTTAAGATATCTCCCTGTTGAATCTTCATCTGTTCCATAAGTTCCTAGAGAGTAGGGGTGTTAGAAGTAGAAGGAATATCCCTACTCCTACTTCCCGTTCTCCATCCCACATGAGATTCATAGGTTTTAATGTTTGCTAGCCCAATAAGTTTAAGAGGCTCAATTCTTTTCTCATCAATTCTAAAATCAACTCCTGATTGTTCACATAATATGAAAATCAAGGCAAGGTGTGCCATAACAATAGAATGAATGTTCTTATAGATTATAGATCCAACATCCAGACTGCCCATCTGTTGGCTACAAAAGTTCAGGATAGCTCTATCCTTAGTAACTTCACTATGGTGATTCATAGGTATCATTCTGGCGAGTATAAAGTAATGTCAGACCTTGGATATTACATTTAACATAGAAGCAGGGAAGTTTTCCTTAACGTTATTCTTCACTTTCCAAGCTCCTCCTTCCAAGCTCATTCGCATCAGTAAGAAATGAAATAACTTCATCCAAAGCCTCATTTGTAGCAGATAATGCGTTGTACTTATAGAGAAATGCTTCTTGCAACTGTTAAAATTCATTAATCCTCCTCGGAGTGAATTCAACCATTTTACCACGAACATAAACTTGGTCATCAGAAGTCTCCTTAAAATTGGCATAGAATTCCATGACTATACCAATAAAAACCTCGACAGTAAAGTAACAGAAATTCTCCCACTACTGGGCAACAATCAATCTTGCGACTTAACCGCCCGGATTTTTGAATGCTCAATCTGGAAATATTTGCTTTGTATTCAGTTGACTATTGAAATGAACGCTAGCTTTCTAGTTGATGAATTCTTGGTTATCAAATTCCAATTTCCTTTTTCCATTGCTCATCCTTGGTGCCTTTGTATTCTTTGAAAGAAAGAAGAAAAATTGATAAAATCCAAATAAATTCTGAAAATTTTTAAAATCACAATGTGGAACGTTCTGAACTTAAATTCACAAAATAAAAGTTCTTCACCAAAGGATTTTCTCAAAATTTCCTTAAAATTTGAAAATCTTGGATCTTGGCAATGTAGGAGAAATCCTTGGGGGAATAAAAAATTTTTAGTACAAAGTGTAGCTCTTACCAAGAGAAGATGAAATCCAAACTCTTTTCATCTTCTAATCTCTCGTGTTCTAATCTCTTTAAATCCAAGCGTTTGCAAGCCCTAGGGGTGTAAATCGAAGGTTGAAGGTGACCAAAGGGGTAAAAATGGTGTTTTGCAAAGATTTTAAGGTATTTGGGGATTTTTTAGATCTCGGGCACCGTCAGCGCCCATGTTGGTGCCCATGCTGGCGCCGTCGGCGCTAGTGACAAAAATATAAAATTTTGATAATTTTTGCACACCAGTTATTTCAAATTGCCTTTAACGTCTAATTAGACGAATTAGACATTTTAAACAATAATTTTCATCCTTAAATAGTCCACAAACAAATGTTTTCATAAACAACACAAAACCAACTTTCATATATGAAATTACAAATTTTTACAAACACAAATTTTTAATCACACTCACACATACATAAAGCATATCACACTATATAAACCCACTAAATTACAAAATCAAAATCAAGCCACAACACTAGAACGTTGAAAACAAATTTATACATACTATTAAAGTCATAGAAGTTTTAAAGCAAAGCAAATCCAACACAATTACATTAATAACATAATTAATTTTAAACAATGGAAAGTCCAACTTCTTCAATTACTCTTCTTGCTCTTCAGTATAGTCTCCTCCTCTAATATCTCCTATAGACTGGTAATGTACGTACAAATTATAAAAGGTTTGGTACAGGAATTGATCAGTTGAATTTTCATTTATCCATTCATTCTTCTTGAACAATTGTACCAGACCTGCTTCAATCCATCCTGTATGATCAAAGAGTTCCTTCATCCTCCAATCTAAGTGATCAAAAAGGTAAGTAAGATTGCATATCACATCCATGATATTATGAAGTTCTCTTTCTATCTTCTTTATTTTCTTATAGTGAACTTCCAACTGTATAGGGCATTAAGGGTGTTGAAACATGTGTCTAACATAATATCCATTGCTTCATTTCCATTCCCAATATAGTTTTCATCAATTGGATCCATGGGCTCCTAGGGTAATAACGCTTTCTCCCAACTTTCATATGGTGCTTGAGATTGACTGCAAACTAAGAAAATCGCGGAAGGATGCCCCAGTCCATATATAGTCCCATTCATTATAATCACATCAATGGGCTTTCCAATTCAAATGCTATAGTTTAAAATTGCACTTTCCTTTGTAACTTTATTAATTCTCATTGTAGGGAGTAGTTTCACAGAGATGAAAATATGTCATTGTTTAGATATCGGATTTAGCAGTGAAGCAGAGAGACTAACGTACCCCTAATATCTGATTTCCTAATTATCGTTTTCATCCATAAAAAATCAATATAGTTCATACATCAAATCCTTCGTTGGATTAAAGTTCGCATAAGATAGATTGGCATGCTTTCTGTTGTAAACATATCATTAATTCATGACAGAGTAAATGGTACGCCCTTACCTCAAGTCAAGACGACTCCTTAGTTAATTCCATGTAGATTAGCGTAGAATTCTTTTACCACTGGGACAACTACTACAACGGTAGTGTAGCATAGAACTTCCCAACATCTCTGTACTATGATTTTCTCAATTTATGAACTTGGATTTTTTAATCCATGATTGACAAAGCCTCTCTCCTTGATAAGTCTCTTCTCATTGATGACTTTGTTGTATAATTTATGTGCGCCAAAACTGATGAACTTTCTTCAATTGAAAATCCCATATCTTGAAGTGTTTCTAGAATTGAAAGCCATAGATTTTGAAATCTATAAGTTTCTGGTCGTCCAAAATGGTTTTCATGCCTTTAAAAAGACCTTTAGGCAATTATTTTGAACGAAAATCCCACCAAATTTTGCCAATGTCTTCCTGAACAGCCAAAACCACATTGGACCCTGTCGGCGCCCCCGATGGCATTGTCAGTGCCATGGCTCTGCAAAAGGGTGTCGTCGGCACCCATGCTGGCGCCATCAGTGCCAAAGCCATAGTTCCGTTTATTTCATCTTTGGTATGATTCATTTCCAAATTTTCATCCAATACCAATAT
>NW_018251677.1:24426-27294 GCF_001263595.1 Phalaenopsis equestris | reverse complement strand
TAGACCTCAACCAAAAGTGAGGTCAACAAAAATGTAATAAAGCTCCTTCATTGACTTGATTCAAGTGAAGCCAATTTTTTATTAGGCATCTCCTCAAGCTTCTCCTCACTTTTTTTTCTTTTCTTTTTCAATCATTTCTTTTCTTTTTCTTTTTCAAGTGAGGATTATTATATATGGATAGCCTTTAATAGTTTTGAACTTCACAATCCTCTTCTTACAGCAAAAACTCATTATCTTTCTTCACTTTATAAATTCATATTAGTTTATGATTTTTCATAAAGTCTCATTCTTTTCTTCTTATATGAAACTCTAAAATTCTTAATACTTCAAAAATACAATTTTCTTTAATTTAAATAGAAAAACATAGTCGTATATTATCATACCAAATATCTTTAACTTTATAACTTAACCTTCATTACTAAAAACATTTTAGTTAAATTTACCATAATTTTTTTAAACATAAGTATAGTCATTTAAAGTTAAATCTTAATATCCCAGGCCATGTTAAATTCCATGTTAAATTAATTTTTCCCAGGCCATGTTAAATTAATTTTAAAAATATAGTTACTCAAGGACAAATAAAATTTAGTTTACTCCTTTTCAATATAGTTTTTTCTTTCCCCCAAACTTAAGTTCTTAAGTAATTTTTCTTAAAAAAATATTTTTAGTATAAAATTTAGTAGGTGAATGAAAACAGTAAGTGCATGAAAATAAAAACTGACATGTGGAGGATTTCTGACTATGAAACTAGGCTCTTGTATACTGTAATTACTAACTGTAAAACTACATACAAGCTTTAAAACATTAAATAAAACATAATATATTGAACTTACTGAGACTTAAAAACATAAATACAAAAACTGAAAAAAAAAACTAAACTAACAAACTAAACTGAAAATAATAAAAATGCAGAAAAAGTGAAAGTCTACAGTCACTATTATAGATTTAGTTCACAACACAACATAAAAGTTTTTACTACATCCATTTTCAAATAAAAGTTCATCATAATACAAACACCAACAACAATGAAACATCAAAAATAAACTAAAAAAGACTCATAAAACATCAATCTTCATCTCCTTCCTCTTCATCAACTGATTCTTCTTCTTCTTCTTCTTCTTCTTCTTCTTCCTCATCATCATCATCATCATCATGAATGGGAGTATAGGGAGTAAAACTAGGGCAAGCAAAAAGGTCCACATTAGGTTCACCCCTAAGATGTCTTACCATGGCATTCTCAAAATCAATATCA
Source organism: Phalaenopsis equestris (assembly GCF_001263595.1). NCBI lineage: Eukaryota > Viridiplantae > Streptophyta > Magnoliopsida > Asparagales > Orchidaceae > Phalaenopsis > Phalaenopsis equestris. The sequence continues at coordinate 26,042 of NW_018251677.1, read as the reverse complement.
TGTTGTACTCTCCCTTGCTAATAGTCATCATCATATGCATTCCTTGCTCCTATCTCTCCCAAATGAGTTTGAATATTAACTATGTACATTTGTTGAATCATGAGTTGATCCATAATACCTTCAAGCGATGTAGATAGAGAAGTAGATGCCCCTTCAGTAGATGTAGAAGGCATATCCCTTCTTCCGCTTCTAGCTCAACAAATGATTCTGGAATCATATGCCTCCCAATCGGATTCTGTAGTTGTAATCTCTCTTCATTTATATGGGATTCTACTATTGATTGTTCACATACAGTGAAAATCAAAGCAGGGTATCCTAAACCTCCAGCTGTAGAACTACCAGCTATACTCCGAGCATGCTGAACTATAAGTGTATCAACATCTATTGCCTTCACATTTTGAATGTAATAGTTTAGTATAGCTCTGTATTCTGTAACATCATAATGTGATGCCCTAGACCAAGGTCTTGAGGTAGGAGATGACCCAAGCAGCGAAAATGGATTTTGTTCAAGCAATTTTGTGGTGTCGGCACTATTTTTGGTTGGAGTTGCCCGTTAGAAGCTGTCGGTCACCAAAATAAAATCTTGTCACCCACTTTGGAAGGATGTTTTAATTTACATATATATTTAGTTTTTTAGAAAAATATGAAATCAAACTGACCCCATATTTTTCATTGTTTAAATGAAAGAGCGTTGTACCTCAAATCATGTATCTATCCCGAAGGATAAACACATGACTTGAGGATGAGACTCGATCAAATAAACTAAGGAATATATGACATCCGTTTGGTCTGTGAAACCTTTATTTTTGCCGACAAGTTCCCTTATTAATAAAAAGAATTAAATAGGGTTTATATTAAGCTGAGTTCAGACATGCTTCCTATAAGGGCAAACCCCTATAGTTAATTACATCTTAAATGACCAATGTCCCCTAAGAAGACTCTCGATTAAAATCAGAAAATATTATCTTCAAGGAGTTTTAAGGGGTAGGACTTTTCAATGAGATGGGACGTAGAGGTGTGAAAGGGGATTTGTTCAAATTTGGAACATTTTGTTGTAGATTCCAAAGGAGGAAGAACTAGGGGATGTCTTGGATCCAGAGGAGAACCTCGGTGACTTCTCAAGCTATCCTAATGTTTGGCTTCAATTTTAAGGAGAAATATTTAAGTGTTTCATCCTGTTAATTTTATTAGTTAGGGCTTACATTCGTGTGAAACTATCACACAAATAGCCTGGAAGATGTGAGGGTTTAGGTCATGATAAACGACAACCTCAGAATCCTAAGATGAGTTAGGGCTTATATGGTATAGCAAGGCTATGCAAAGGCCTAAAGATGATATAAGCAAGCAACCTCGAAGTCCTATGGCTTTGTTGTTTAAGTCTAAAGAAGGAAGATTGGTTTAACTGGGGAAGACAGGTTTTGTTGTTGAAGATGGTCGTCCTACCCACAATGCTAGCTCCAAGCTCCTTGTCATGCCCAGTTTGAGTTTTTTAATGGGTCAAGTTATGATGTCAAATCAGGTGGCCCTATGATTGAAGTTCTTTGAATTTTATAGGGGCATACTAAAGTTGATTAGAGCGACACCGGCTAGGATCTTACGGTTCCCTCGTTCCGGCA
>NW_018251677.1:6257-23750 GCF_001263595.1 Phalaenopsis equestris | reverse complement strand
AAAGAGGCAAGTTAGTGTTATTGGAACACTTAACCAAATTTTGGTTATAATTGGGCTTGTAGTGTTTGAAAGATGTTTTAATTTTAAATGATGTTTACTTTTTTAATACTTATTTAAATAAAACTTGATTTAGCCTAAGTCACTACTAAGTCCTTAAGACCTAGGTGAGTGTCTTAATTAGTTTTGAAAAGATTAATCTTTAGGTGGTCATAATTCATGATTTAAATTTTATTTAAAAATCAAAATAGGAGTATTAAATTGATTAATTATTGCCTTCAAAAGTCATACCCCTAAGTCCTAGGTTCATTTTATTTTAATAATCTTCCAAATTTTAATAATTTAAAAATTTATTAACCTATTTTTTCAATAAGGAAAGTGAGGTTGGTTTCTACCAATTAACCCCTTATGTTTCAAACATCCAAATTATAATCAGAGGTTGCCCATTTCCCTCCTTCAATTAAGCCTAAATGTTAATTAAGGCTAAATTTCCAAAGTTACACATTTGCCCCTAGGACTTTAACACATCATAATTTGCCAAATTCAATTCAAATGACTTTGAAATTTTATCCTACCTCATTCATGGGTCAATTAAGACATCAGAGGAGAAAAAGGAGAAAATGTGATTTTTTTAAATTTAATTTAATTTATATAATTATTTTCATGCAAAAATAGGATTCTTCCAAGAAAATTCCTAACTTAACTAAGGTAAATCCTAATCCCTTGAAATTTTTACTGGAGGTAGACCTAAACTATAGAATTTGTTGAACTAAATTTTATGATTTTTTGAATCTTATTTGAATTTTAAGAATTATTTTAAGTTCTGAGGTATTTATTAAATGTAAAATATTTTAAATGAGGAAAATTAAGTTTCATATTTTTGAAAAGTCCTCCTAAGGTTAAAGAACTCAAAGGAGAAGATTTTATATTTTTTTTGAATTTTATTTGATTTATTGGAATTATTTTTAGTGAAAAAACATTTAGACTTTAAAAATAATATTTTTAAGCTTTAAAATTCAGTTTCTTTATTTAGAAAATCAGGAAAAATATTCTAATTATTCTTAAGTGCTTATGAAGTAATTTAGAATATTTTCATGAATTTTATTATTTTTGTGATTTTTATGAATTTTTAATTATTTAAATACTTAAAATAGGTTGAAAAATGAAGTTTTTATTTAAATATTATTTTATTTTTAAAAAATACCCCTGATCATAGAATACTCAAAAACTAAGTTTTATAATTTTTCAAGTTATATTTTAATTATTAAAAATCATTTTAGTGTCAAAAATGTTATTTATCTTTAAAAATCAACTTAAGTTACCAAATGAACTCAAAATGATTTGAAATTTTATGGTGAGTTCTCTAGATCCTAAAAAGAGTGGAGATAAAAAATAAAGTCATTTTATTTTTTATATTTTTTAAAATTAAATATTTTAGTGACTTGGGGTTTTGTAAAGATTAGGTGTATTTTGAATGACTTGGCTCATGGGAAATTTTCCTAAGGGTTATTTGGTCATAGTAAACCTTCCAAAATTTTCTTGGATTTTTCTAAGCAACATGCTAGTTTTCATGATTAATTTAAACAAATAATTCATATAAACTTGAAAAATATGATTCTCTATCTAGGGACCTCCTCTGACTTTGGAAAAATTAGGGAATTTTACTTTCAATAGAGGCAACAACATGCTGAAATTTCAAGTCATGGTGATATTATTACATGCATGGAGAATCAAAAAGTTCAAATCAGTGTTTAATTAATTAAAAAATATAATATGCATCACATGGACTTAAAACTATTTTCACATTGTTCTCCTCTGTTCACTGAGCAAGGGGGTATTTTTAATTTTATTTTTATGATTTTTCTACACCAAGATATGAATTTTTGAAGTTAGGGAACATTTTCTGAATTAATTAAATCCCTATTTATCTATTTAAACGTGTGGCGCCACCTCAACCTACGATGGATCTAAAGCTCCATGCGGCGCGCTCCCATTCGACGTCGCCATCCACCTCAACGCTGACTCGGCCCACGACTTATGTTTTGAAGCGCTATCCAGCTTGATCTCGACCGTCCATCCGATACATGCGCGATCGAATGATGCCTCGTCATCGTCCCCGATAGCCTAGCCCGAGAACCTCCATCTTCTAGCCTTAAGATCTCTCTCATTTTTTTACCAAATTAAGTGAATTTTTTTTAAAATGCTCGTCTAGACTAGAGGAACATATCCATATAGTTATGATGACATGAAATCAACTCAAAACAAATGGAGAGTTCAAATAGGCTCGGGAATAAGAGAAGTTTTATACCTTGGCTCTGAGAAGTGAAGCTTCAATTAGAGGTTCTTGACACATTTGTTTGGATCCAAGGAGGCTAGGGATTGAGCCTCTAGCCTTAGTGTAAAGCCTAGGTATGATTTTGATCAAACCCGATTTTAGGTGTTGGTCTAGAGCTATTGTAGAGGCTATTTCAGAGGGGGATTTTATGGGGCTTTGGCTTCTTTCTCGGTTGTGAAGGTGTGGGCACAAGTAATTGAAGTTTGGTGGACTGTGGAAGTATAATGAGCTCTGTCCTGGTTTTTGGCAAAGGTTTGAGCTCAAAATTGAGTTTCTACAGTGGAATTCAGTGGGGGAGGAGGATTGGATTGCACTGGGGGATCTTAGAGAAGCTCTGTGAGAAGTTTGGGGCTCTCTCTCTAAGAAATTTTTAGCACTACCTCCATGGTCGTGGAGGTCAGTTTTTATAAAAACTGGTCATGGGGTGGCTCTCAGGGCAAATGTTTGGGTGCATTGTGGTGCTTAGGTGGAGGGCAGAGGAGCTCTACAATTTGATTTGTCTAAGCTGGCCTCTAGGTTTGATTTGGGTGAAGTTCCATGGGGGTGGCTATTGGTTTTGAGCTTCTCCGGCGACTAGGCCAGCCGATCATGGCAGGGGGGGTGGCTAGGTGCTCAGGGCATCCAGGGGAATCTATCAAAGCAACTTAATGCAATGAGGTTTAGTTTTGGTAAGGGTATCTCAAGCATGTGCATTTTTGGAAATTAAATCCCTTAATTTGGGAGAATTTTGGTCCATGGATTATTTTAGGTGGTTAGATGGGTTTTGCCTTAGTCTTAGGGTCTAACCAATGGCTGAGGTGGAGTTAATTTGATGGCTTTGGGGTAGTTAGGTCATCTTTAATGCATACGTTCAATGTGTGTTAAAGTGATCAAAGTTTGGGTTTGGGCTAGGTTAGCCATGTCAATTGACCCAATTGATTGATCAACATTGTGTAGATGATTGTTATGAAGATTTTTGGTGAAGGTTTGAAGTGTTTTTGAGTTCAATTGATAGGTCAATTTGAGGATATTTTTTAAATTTGGTCAATTTGGGCATGTTGGGCTAGACATGGGTCTACGTTGGGCTAGATTTGGGCTAAGTCCAAATTGAATGGTCCACATGATCAAGGGAGATATTGTGAAGATTTTTCATGAAGGGATGGAGTGGAAATTTTGGGGTTAAAAGCTTTAATTTGGTGAGATTTTGAGAAATGGCAAATTTGGGGCTTTTGGACTTAGGTTGAAATCAAATGAATTTGAGGTCTCACCAAGACAAATTGAAGGTCAATTTTGATGTATGGGGATGTTATGAAAGTTTTTTCAACAGAAATTGTGGCCAATTGAGTGGGCTATGAGTTCCATTTGGTGGAACTAAGTCATAGGGCAAAAAATTAGGTTTTTAGTTTAAATCAAAATTGGGTCCAAATGATGGACCAATTGAGCTTGGATTTGGTCTAAATTGGTCATATCAAGGGTGAATTTGAGTTTAGAATTGAAATTGGGGTAAATTGAGACCAATTGAATAGACATTTGAGGTAATTTAGGGAAAATATGGGCCTTTAAAGGGCAATTTGGGGGTTTTGATCAACGATGGCCAAATTGGCCAAATTGGGTCATGTGATAGTTGAGCAAAATGCAATTGGGAATATTTGGGAGGTTTTGCGAATTTTTGGAATTTTTTGGAATTTTTGGAATTTTGGGCTGAGGGGTATTTTGGTAATTTGGTCAATTTTAGTGATTTTGGGTATTTTGGGTGTTTTCAAGGTGTTTGAAATGATTTTTGAACCAAGTTGGGTATCTTGGGTAAATTTGAGAATCTTGGTCAAATTTGGGGTCCCAAGGGTATCTAGGTAATTTTAGGGGGTTTAGGGGCAAAATACTGGTGTTGACCTCATTTTTGAGGTCTTCCTTTCTCTTTCTCTAGATTTCCTAGGTCTAGTCTTAAGATTTCTCTATTCTGGCTCTCTTAGAGGACTAGACTGGGACCCAAATTACTTAGAAACTCAAATCATTTCTTCGCTCCTTGCAGTTTCATATGGATGATTTTTTAGATCCTCAATATTGGATTGAGTCGATCGAAAAACCGACATGTTGAAGCTCAAATTGAACTCCTATAGAAATTTGAAAGACATAGGGGACCCCGTGACATGTGCGACGTCTGACTTTCTGCCAAGAGCAATATGTTTGACTTTGGTTGTCATTTAAATGAGGATCGGTCATTGATATATTCTTTAAACGACGATTTTACATAGATAAGATACCCACATTTATATAATTTCAAGCACTACAAATAGCATTCACACCATGATTTTTAAATAATAAATATTATAAAAAAAATTAAAAAATCTCTATATAAATGCACACACCCATCCACTTTGTCTTTTCTTTCTAATTCACATATCATACTTTGGATGCTCCATATTGAGTATGCTCCATACTTAGATTCACTCAAATTTGGCCATAAAATCCTTTTTATAATCTTGTTAATCCATTTCAAATTTTCAAATCTAAGCCAAGTTCAAATATCTTTGACTTCACCAAACTTTGAATGAATTTGGACTTTTCTTGGAACCACATACTTTGATGAACTTACTTGAGCATTGCAAGAATTATTTGAATCACTTTGAATACCTTGAAAGTCAAGGTATTTTCAAGGTATTTGAAGCTTCTCCAAGAAGCTTCCTCCTTGGCACCAATAATTGTACATTTGGATTACAAGCTAGCCCATTGTCACCTCCCAAAAGATAGGTGGTGGGCAGCCCAAGACTTATATATTGCTTTTCGGGCCTACACCTAGCCAATGTGAGACTATTTGTCCGTGACATTCTCCTCCACCCAATCACGTGACACTCTCGTCACGGATCGACTCCACCGAGGGTTCACACACATGTCAAACAGTAATCTGCTCTGATACCACTTGTCACCTCTCAAAAGAGCTCTTGTAGGTGGTGGGCAGCCCAAGACTTAAATACTGCTTTTCGGCTCTACACCTAGTCAATATGAGACTATTTGTCCGTGACACCAAGCTCACTTGTTGGCTTCCAAAACAAGCTACCACCAGCATCTTCCCGACTATAAATAGCCACTTATTTCTTCTAAAACCGGAAAGGCTTCTTCTGTCGAGCTAGCGCCAATTCTTTTTTTTTTTTCCCACCGTTGTTCCTTCCCTGTTGTGTGCGATTCATTCTAGAGCAAGAAGGGTCATCTTCCTTGTCTGATTCTAAGCCTCGAGGGTTTCTCTTCTAGCTGATTCTCTCATGAAGCTTGAGTCGCAAGAAGATCTCCCTTCTTCTGCTGTATTTGTCGCTACAATGGCAGATTGGCTTGTTGGTCCAGTCATGGATAGGATCATCAACGCTTGCTCTGATTACCTGCAAGATCAGTTCAGATGGCAGACAGGCATGAAGGAGGAGCTTGAAAGGCTGCGAGTGAACCACCCTAAGATCCAAGCTGTCGTCTCTGCTTCTTTCACTCAAGCAGACATCTCAGATCAAAATCCGGCGCTCAACGACTGGATATGGCTGCTTAGAGATGCCATCGATGAGGCGGATGATTTGCTCGATGAGTTGGAGTACATGAAGCTTAAAAAACAGCTGATCAAAAATAAGAAGCGACGAAAGGTGCGTTTGGCCATTAGCTTTTTAAAGAGAACAGGACAACGTGCTCTCAAAATTGATCCCTACTTGAAGAGACTGACGGAGGTTGTGCAGAAACTCGATAAAGTTTCAGCTGAGGTTGGCACTTTCCTTCATCTTGCAGAAAACGCCAAGCAGCAGCAGCAGAAGCAGGAGCTTGAGTTGTACAAAACTCGTGAAACAGGATCCTTGCCTAAAAATGACCTCGTCGGTCGAGGCAAGGATATGGAATTTGTTATGCAGTGGTTGAGGAATCCATCAAATGAAGATCCAACTCATATTACTTTGTACAAGAACATTTCTCTTTTATCTATAGTGGGTCATGGTGGTATGGGTAAGACGGCTCTCTTACAACATGTCTATCAAGATCTGAAAGAGGAATTTGATCTTAAAATGTGGGTTTGCGTTTCCAATAACTTTGATGTGAAAAGGGTTATTGGAGATATGCTGGAATCTCTTAAAATGAAGAAGCCTGATTTGGAGTCACTTGAGGCACTTCAAAGAAGTCTTAAATCTGAGGTGATTGCCAAGAAGTTCTTACTTGTGCTTGATGATGTTTGGGAGGAGGAGCAAGAGAGTGATAAAAGCAAATGGGAGAATGTGTTCTCCCCTTTAGCTTATGGAACTTTGGGAAGTAAGATTTTGGTAACAACTCGGATGGATTTAGTTGTGACGGTGATTGCAAAGGTGATAAAAAAAGAAGAAGAAAACATTAAGATTAAAGGGCTTGGGGGATGATGAAAGTTTGCAGCTTCTCAACATCCACGCATTTGCTGATGTAGAAAACCTTGATAATCATAAACAATTAAGAAGCATTGCTAGAGAGATTCTTAAAACTCTCTCAGGGTCCCCTTTAGCAATTAAAGTTGTTGGTGGTGTTCTGAGTTCTGGCTTGAATGTGAGTCATTGGATAAGAGTTTTAAACAGTGAAATTGGAAGTGCTAGCCTTAGTCAGAGTAACAACTTGCACATCTTAAGATTGAGCTACACATTCCTCCCAAGACCTTTACAGAATTATTTCACATTTTGTAGCATATTTCTGCAAGATCATAACTTTTTTAGAGATGATTTAGTCAAAATGTGAATTTCATTAGGTTTCATTCAGACACCTTCAATTTTAGGAGAGACCATGGAAGATATCAGAGGAGTTGCCCTCTAGACCTCCTTATCTCTGGAAATTGGAGATAGATAACGTTGGGTGGAAAGCTTTTAACTGGCTGCTAGAAGAAGAGTTGGTAGGAAAGGCTTTGAAAGAAGAATTCGAGTATACTTCCAGGAATGACGAGTCATTTCAAATCCTGGAACATGCAAATTCTGCTAATGACCAAGTTATGAATTTGAACAAAGAAATTATTAGCTCCAGTATCTCAGAAAATGGGAGCAGCAATTTGGAATCGCCTACATTGTTGAATGATTCATCTGAGTTGATCTGTGCCAATGATGCTTCAAAAAAAAAAAAATAAAGTTCAGCAGAAGGAAAATAAGAAGAGAGGGAAGTAGGAGTTTGAAGCTCATCGCAGGAAGAAGGATTTGCTTATGGTGCATTTACTTAAACTCTAGGTTTGAATTCAATCAGGCACCTCTACCGAACTAATTCAGCATCAGATACGATGAGTGAACACATTTATTGCGATTGGAGTTACAATGGTAGGAAGCATCACTTTCCTAAAGAGAAAGGGTGATTATGTCCGCAAAGGAGATGAAGGTATGCTTCCCCTCTTGTTGCTTCATTTTATTATTACACAAATTCCGCTTAGATATATAGATTTAGAAAGATTTACATGCATACCACCCAATTCTTATGTATTTACATATCTAACACCTAAATTTTACTCTTCACATTAATATCTCTAAAACCTTTCACGTCACATAAAAATATTATCATTTTAAAATTTTAAATTAAAAAATAATTTTCATTCATAGTTAAGGTGACATATATGTATAAATGAAAGTTTGAGTGTTAGACATGTAATACATTAGAATTGTGTAATATTATGTATGTAAATTTCTATTCGATTTTTTTATGAAACCCCAAATGTCGTGGAAAAGAAAATTTGAAAATTTTAAACCTCCTTCACTTGTGGGAAATTTACATACTTTGCACACAATACTTGTGTACTTAAACATATCTCAAACCTGAACTTTTACATTTGCATATACAACACTTCAATACTTTCAATCTATACAATGAAAAATGTATTCTGTTTAAAATTTAATAAGAATCTTGATATTTTGATATGATATTGAGAATTTTAGTATTGTATATGTAAATATGAAAGCTATGAAAGCTTAAATGTAAAAAGCTTAAATGTAAGATATATTGATACATAAGAATTGAGTGGATTATAAATAAACCTTTCAATTATCACATGACACACATAGTCAATTTTTTTTTTACTATAGCATTTATGCATACTTAGCACTTTATCTTGTTTCCAAATTCTCATACAAATTTTTTTGTGCGCCTTTGCGAGGTAAACTTGGTTGCGGTCAAGGTATTGGTGGAGCATGAAGCTACCCTGGAGTAGACAAGACGAGACGACATCAAACTTTGCATTGGTGAGATCAAACCAAAACCACTTGGCTTTTTTTTTTAAATATTTTCTTAACTTTTAAATTCTTAATATAAATATTGAAACATTTAAATTTACAAACTTTCAAACCCAAATCAACAATAACAAACACCAATTCAAAACACATTGTAGAGAATACATTAAATATCTGTAATAAGTCATTTTTGATATGTTCTATTCCATCTCTCTCTTCTCGGGACGAGATAACGACGCGGTCAAGTGATAATTCATCTCCGAGCAGTGGTCGGGACTACAACAGATGGTGGAAAAAAGAATCTTCGGCTGGACTCCGATATATTTAAATAACATACCTGTAGAACGTCGAGGTAGTTCGTCTTGCACGACGTAAATCCTCACATTATCTTTTAGGACTTTCTACGATTTTATGTCGTATAATATAAGTCTTAAACTTTTCAAGATTTTGAGGTGGTCGTTCGGTACGACATAAATCCTCACATTTTCTCGGGCTATTTGCATATGACATACAGATATAAGTCCCGAAAATCTAAATAACTCGCAAGACTGAAACATCACATAATTTCTCTTTCAAAGATGTAAAGTCAAACCATAGATTAGTTTGAGATGTCACTGATTCTTCTTCAGTATCTTCGACATCTCCTACTTTTTGTTTCTTTGGATTTCAAAAATAACTGTTCTTACTTGAACCTATCCCATTTGACTTTTTCTATAAGCAATCGTGAAAACCTAAATGTTAAATTCTTGAATACAAAACTCCTGATTTTAACGAGAGTTTTTCTAGGTAACTTCGGTTGTCTAAGATGTAATTAACTATAGGAACTTGCCACTGTAGAGAATTTAAAAACCCATCAGCATAATATAAACCCTATTATAGGAGAATTTGTAGACTATAAATTTTGCAGACCAAAATATAGTCATAAACTTTTAAGTTTAGATAGTTAAGCATACTAAACCGACAGTTGGGTTGGGTATCTTGGTAGAGTTGGAGTACCAACCACAATTAATAAGCTATGGACCAATAGAAACCCCATTTTGGGTCCTCTATGTAGTGGTCTTAGCCAAACCCTAGCCTAGGCCTAATGGGTTTAAGGGACCACCTACATGAGTCTCCCAAAAGTGCAAGGGACCAAAGCCAAGAAATTTTTTATTTAGGGTAGTGAGTGATCGTGAGTGTAAATGATTGCAAGTGAGTGCCTTAGTCCTAGACCAACACCCAGGGTCAACCCTAAGGTCCAGCAGTCCTAAGGGTGACTCATCTTGAGTTTCGCTCATAGTGACCCCACCTACTAAGTGCTAGAGGTTAGAACCAATATGTGGAACTCCAAGTTGAGTAGAGAAGAGTGTAGAATTTCTAATGGTGAGGGTTCCTTGTCTAGTTTTCTAAGAATAGTAAATAGGAAAGTCCTATGGCTTGACCTTAGGCTACTAAAGAGAAAAAAACTAAACCTCAACCAAAAGTGAGGTCAACATGTGGTTTTCTAGGCAATATGGCGTGTTCGGACTTTTGACGCATCATGCGCCAAGGCTCTGTAAATTGGTGCATCATGATGCGTCAGAGCTTAAATTCTCCATATTTTGATTTCTATAGAAATCAGCTCCGTACCGCTTTACGTAAACCTCTATTTGACTCAAATAAACCTTTCTAAGTATATATAAATATCACACCAACACAACACTTTCACATTTATATATAAAATCTGTGCTATTACAAACAAACATTTTTCAAGCTAACAAACATCAAATTTAGTGTTCTAAAGCAAACTAGCATCCTAACAGTGAAATCTAAACATCAAAATTCGAAACATAAACATAAATAATGTTCATTAGAAAGGAAATGCAATTCAACTTAACAAACTAAAATAAACAGTACTAAACAAAAATTTTCCATGCATAAATTAAGATCAAACATCTTCTTCACTATCGTGCTCCCGGATATCTCCGATGGATTGGTAGTGCACATATAGGTTGTAAATGAAAATTCATCAGTTGAATTTTCCTCCTCAATCCAAGAATGTTTCTTGAACATACATACCAATTCGTCTTCAATACGCCCTGTATGTTCAAAATGTTCCTTTAGTCTCAAATCCAAATGATCCAACATTTTGGTAATATTCTCAATCACGTGCATGAGATTCTGCACATCTTTCTCTATCTTCTTAATCCTCTTTGAAAGTACACTCGAGTTGTAGTAGGGCTGAACAGGTCATGAATTTTGAGATCCTTGATCCATCAGTACATTCATGTCATTATCATCTCCCATTCCAATACATTTACAATAAACTTATGGATCCATCAGCTTCCAAGGAAGAATCACTTTTTTCTAACTTTCATAAGGTACTTCTGATTGACTGCATAGTAGGAAAATAGTGGATGGATGTCTGAGTCTAGTTGTAGATCCATTCACAATCTAACCAAAAACCGATTTCACAATAATAGCTCCAACATAAATTGGTTTTTCGGTTTGAATACAATAATTTAAAATAGCGCTCTCCTTTGTTACCTTACTAATCCTAATAGTAGACAGTAATTTTGATGAAATGAAGAAGTACTAGGCATTTGAAACTGGATTTAAAAATGATGAGGAAAACTTACATTTCTGTCATCTATGTCCTCCCAATTTGCTTCTTCATTCGTAAGGTAGCGGTAGAGTTCATTCATATTCTCTCTTATAGAGGTAAAGTTTGCATAATGGCAGATAGACACATTTTCAATCATAAATATCTCATTTATTCTTGAAGGAGTGAACTGCACAAACCTGCCTCGCATGTAAATCATTCCTTGGTTTATCTCATGAAAATTTGTATAAAATTCTTTTACTACAGGAATGATAACAGCGGCAGCAGTGTAAGCAAAGCACTTCCTAACGCCTCTGCGCAATAGTCTCTTCTACTTGAGTATTCGGCTTGTTGAATCATCAATTCATAAATCCCTTTTCTTTGATAAGCCTCTTCTTCACTAGAACTCGATTGTATAATTTTTGCGCATCAAAACTAACAAACTTTCTCCGGTTGAAAATTTCAAATATAGCGAAGTTTTTAGAGTGGGAAGCCATAGAATTTGAAAAATGGTGACTTTTCCTTTGTTTCCCTCCATAAACTATGGTTTGGAGTACGTTTTTAGGAGTTTCATGGAGAAGAAACCACAAAGGAAGAGAAACCCCCAAAAAACCTCCATTTGACATGTTTTAAACATTTTCGGATCTGCGGTGCATCATGTGCTAATCTGACACATCATACGCCAGCTCTCTGGAAAGTTTTTCACTGTTTTGATTTCGAACCATTAAATTCTCAAATTTTCCATAATATTAGGCAAATAATAATGTTTCTAATTATTTTATCAAATATACGGACTACATAAAGACATAAACATAAATATACGTAAAATATTTCAAACAAAACAAACTTAAAAACTAACTAACAACGATACATATGGGTTGCCTCCCACAAAACGCTTGGTTTAATGTTGTCAGCTCGACATTCCCAGTCTTATTCTAGGTGACCTAAAATTATAGTCTCTTTAAAAACTGATCTGACTATCAAAATATGACTTCAATCTGTGCCCATTCATTTTAAATATTCTTGCAGTCTTGGGGTCTTCAATATTCACTGCCCCATAGGGATAGACTTTTATAACTCTGAATGACCCTTTCCACCTAGACTTCAATTTTTCAAGAAATAATTTTAATCTTGTATTGTATAATAAAACTTTCTATCTAGGTTCAAATTCTCTTTTTATTGCCTTCTAATCATGTCATTCTTTCATCTTTTCCTTATAAATCCTTGCATTATTGTAAGATTCATTTCCAATTTCCTCAAGCTCATTCAATTGCAATACTCTTTTCTCACCAGCTTCTTTCAAATTGAAATTTAATTCTTTTATCGCCCAATAAGCTTTATGCTCTTATGCTCCAATTCAACTCAATTCAACTGGCAAGTAACAAGTCTTCCCAAAAATTAATCTATAAGGGGACATTCCTATAGGTGTCTTATAGGTTATCCTGTATGCCCATAATACTGTATCCAATCTTGTATACCAATTAATTTTGCTAGGATTAACACTCTCCTCTAAAATTCTCTTAATTTCATGATTAGATACTTCTGCTAAACCACTAGTCTGAGGATGATAAGCAGTTGCAATTTTATGCATTATATTATAATTTTCCACTAATCTTGCAATTGTTACATTCCTAAAATGAGATTCTCTCCTCTATCGGTAATGATTACTCTAGGCATTCCATATCTTGTAAAAATTTTTTCAATTAAAAATTTTGAAACACTCCGAGCAACACAACGAGGTAAAGCTATTGCTTCATTCCATTTTGAAATGTAATCCACTGTAATTAATATGTATATATTTTTGAGTAATATATTTTTGAGTAAGGGCATAAATGGTCCCATAAAATCCAATCCACATGCATAAAATTTTCAATTTCTAAATTAAAATTTAGAAGCGTTTCATTTCTTCTTGAAATATTACGTATTCTCTGACATTGATCACATGTTTTAATATATATATATTAACATCTCTAAATAGAGTAGGCAAATAAGATCCATATTACAAAATTTTTTGAACAGTTCTATCATTCCCAAAATGTCCTCCAAATTTAGAATCATGGCATTTTTGAATAATTTCCTGAATTTCTTTATAAGATACACATTGTTTCATCATTAAATCTTTACATTCCTTATATAAATAAGGATCATCCCAAAAATAAGATTTTGCATCATGAATGAATTTCTTTTCCTGCTATTTTGTTAGTCCATGTGGTAAAATACCACTAATAATATAATTTATAATATCAGCATATCAATGTATTTCCCATCCTTTTACAACATAAAGTCAATTATCATAAAAAGTTTCATTAATCTCTTTTTCTAACTCAAGTATTTCTTCTTCTTCTAGCCTAGACAGATGATCAACAATTTGATTATCAATCCCTTTCCTATTGACACTACAATTACATCAGAAGTACACATCTATTTAATCTTGGTTTAGCCTCCATTTGCATCAACTATTTAATAGCCACATTGTCAGTACTCACAACACATTTAGTTCTAATCAGATATGATCTAAACATATCAAAAGCATACACAATGGCTAATAACTCTCTTTAAGTGGTGATGTAATTAATTTGAGCATCATTAAGAGTCTTACTAACATAGTATATAACTTTAAAAATCTTATCATATCTCTTCCCCAAAACACCTCCAATTGCATAATCACTAGCATCACACATTAATTCAAAAGGTTTATCTCAATCAGGAGAAACAATTATAGGAGCAATGATCAATTTTTTCCTTGAAAGTTTCAAAGGCTTTAAGGCAATCTTGATTGAGTCAAATTTTGTATCTTTTTTTCAGAAGTTGGCATAAAGGTTTAGTAGTTTTTGAAAAATCTTTAATATATCTCCTGTAAAATCTAGCATGTCCTGAAAAGCTCTTAACTCCTCTTACTGTGGTAGGTAGAGGCAAATTCGATATAACTTATATTTTTGCAGGATCTAATTTAATGCCTTTTTCTGAAATTTTATGCCCAAACACAATTTCTCCTGCAACCATAAATTGATTTTTTTTTCCAGTTCGATACGGGTGACATTTTTCCAAGTTCAATACGAGATTAGTCTTTTCACAACATTCTAGAATTTTCTCTAAATGATTTAAAAAAAATTTCAAATGAAGTTCCAAATACAGAAAAATTGTCCATAAAGACTTCAATCCATTTTTCAATAAAATCACTAAAAATTGACACCATACATCTTTAAAATGTTGCAGGTGCATTACATAATCCAAAAGACATTCACCAAAAAGCAAAAGCTTCATAAGGACTAGTAAATCTTGTTTTCTCTTGATCCTCTAGAGCAATAGGTATTTTGTGATAACTGGTATATCCATCTAGAAAACAAAAATATTTATGCTTAGGTAATCTATCCAACATCTGGTAAAAAAATGTTAAGGGAAAATGATCCTTCCTGGTGACAGAATTTAATTTTCTATAATCGATGCAAATTCTCCATCCAGTGTCTTATTTTGTTGATATTAATTCATTATACTCATTTGTCACTACAATCACATCTCCTTTCTTTGGAACATAGTGAATTGAACTAACCCAAGCACTGTCTGAAATAGGATATATTATTCCAGCATCTAACCATTTTAAGATTTATTTCTTTACAACTTCTTTTATCAGAGGATTTAATCTCCTTTGAGGATCAACTCTTGGTATATGTTGATCTTCTAATAAAGTTCTATGCATATAAATTGATGGACTGATTCCTTTAATATTAGCTAATGTCCATCCAAAGGCTTTCTTATATCTTTTCAAAGTTTATAATAATTATTTTTCTTGTGTATCAGTTAATTCAAAGGATACTATAAGAGGTAGTGTAGGTAAATCTCCTAAAAATGCATACTTCAAATGTGTAGGAAGTGTTTTTAGTTCTAGTTCAGGAGATTTCTCAATAGATGGAATCAAATTCTTATTACTCTCTGTAGGATTTAACATTTCAAATCTTTCCTGAACATAATTCATTTCCTCTTTACTCACTTCCATAGATTCATCTTGAATTTTATCCTCATCTTAATAGTCCATATATTCCTTTTTAAATTCTCTTTCAAAAGTTTTCTTGAAATATTTATGACTTAAATATTCATTAATATCCATTCTGAAACATTCAATCTCTTGCTCTTTTGCAGGGTATCTCATTAATTTTACAATATTAAATGTAACCTCTTGATCATTAACTCTCATAATCGAACGATCAACTAACTGAAGAGTCACAGTTGTAGGTGAAATATCTCTTAAGCCCAACCTTATGAAAATTGATAATGACATAAGATTAATACTGGTTCCTAAATGACATAAAGCTTTTCCATAAAATTGTTTGCTAATAGCACACAGAATTGTAAAAATAATAGGATTTGTAAGTTTTTCAGGAAGCTTTTTCTGAATTATATCGCAACTCTTCACTAAGTGCAACTGTCTCATTATCTACAAACTTCCTTTTCTTATTAAGTATATCCTTCATGAACTTCACATAGCTTGACATTTGTTCCAAAGCCTCAACAAATGTTAATTTCCTCAAAATTTCCAAAAATTTTGAAATTTGATTATCTCTATGTTTCTGCTTCAATCTTTGCAGAAATGGTGGTGGTGGTCTTTCTACAGTGATTTTCATTGGTTTAATAGGATTTTTTGCTTCAAAATGAAAATCTTCACCAAATTTTTCATTTTTCATCTCATCTTTTCAACTTCAACTTCTTGTTGAACTCTATTTTCTAATTCTTTTCCACTTCTCAATTGAATAGCTTTAATTTGCTCTTTGTTGTGATCTTTAGGATTTACTTCAACATTACTAGGCAATGTTCCTGGAGGTCTATTGCCAAGTGTAGTAGCAATACATCCCAATCAATTTTCCATGTTTTTGATAGCAGCTCCTTGACTTTGTAATTGACTACCCATTTGCAATGTTAATTCTTCCATTGATAGCTTTTTCTCCTTACTCTACAAATTATTAAAACTGGGGGGGTAATAATATTTATAAGCTTGATTCCCTTGATTGTTTGAGTTTCCCAATGGGTTTATAACAGCGTTGTTTCTCATTGCAAATTTGCATCATTAGAATTATTGTTACTCCAACTAAAGTTTGGATGATTCTTTTAACCAGGTTTATAATAATTGGCATAAGGGTTATTAGAACAATTGTTTATTGCATTTAAAATCTCATAAGAAGATTGAGATTCTATTATTTGTCCCAATGAGTTTTCTTCAAGCATAGGTGTTATTTGAGAATAATTCATTCCATATTGATCTATCTTCTTTTATATAATAGCTATTTAGGTAGCTAAAATAGATATAACATTAGAATCATGAATACTAGCTACTCTTTTTGGATTTATCCTTTCAGAGGGTCATTGAAAATTATTAGTAGTCATCTCTTCAATTAATGAATGTGCATCATTGATTGGTTTTGCCATTAATGATTCACTAGAAGCAGTGTCAATTATTGATCTAAGAGATCCAAACAACCAATGATAAAATGTTTGAATTATTAACCAATCTGACAACGATGGTGTGGACACTTTTGTTGACCTCACTTTTGATTGAGGTTTAGTTTTTCTTCGTTAATAGCCTAAGGTCTAGCCATAGGACTTCCCTATTGACTATTCTTAGAAAACTATACATGGAACCCTCACCATTATAAATTCTACACTTTTCTCTACTCAACTTGTAGTTCTACATATTGGTCCTAACCTCTAGCACTTAGTAGGTAGGGTCACTATAAGGGAAACTCAAGATGAGCACCCTTAGGAATGCTGGACCTTAGGGTTGACCCTGGGTGTTGGTCTAGGGCTAAGGCACTCACTACACTCATCTACACTCACAACCACTCACAACCCTAAACTCAAATTTCTAGCCTAGGTCTCTTGATTTTTTTGGGATACTCATGTAGATGACCCCTAAACCTACCAGCCCTATGGCTAAGGTTTAACTAAGACCAGAACATAGAGGACCCAAAATGAGATTTCCTTTGGTCCATGGCTCATTTAGGGTGATTAGTTACCCAATCCTATAAAAAATACCCATCTTGACCTTTTGCCCCTAAACACCCCCAAATTACAAAAATACCCCTCTTGGGCTCAAAATCCCAAAAATTCAAAAAATTCCCAAAAAATCTAAATATCTCAAATATTCTTAATTTCATTTCTTTCAACTACTACATGACCCAATTTGACCAATTTGACCATCTTTAACTAAAACCCCCAAATTTGCCTTTAAGGGTCCAAATTTCCCCAAATTCAACTCAAATGTCCATCAATTTGATCTCAATTGAGCCCAATTCCAATCCTAATCTCAAATTCACTCTTGATATTACCAATCTAGACCAAATTTTGGCTTAATTGGCCCATGATTTGAGCCCAATTTTGATTTAGGTTAAAACCCCAATTTTGATCATATGACCTAATCTCACCAAATTGAACCCATAGCCTAGTTAATT
>NW_018251677.1:628-5858 GCF_001263595.1 Phalaenopsis equestris | reverse complement strand
AAGAAATTATAGTGAATGGATAAAGTGAATTAGTTCAAATTGTATTGTGTCAAATAGGAGCATACCTATTCTTTACCCTTTGGTCCAGGCATAAAGAACATTGACTAATCCTACGATTATTTACTCAATTCGCGGCTAGGCTGGGAGGATACCGGCTCTCACTTTGGAGTTCCCACATTCCCCTCGCCGGAGGGATAACATCTACACTTCAACACCCAAAAGATAGGACCGAATTGGAGATTTTAGTCTGTCACTCTAAAAATCTCCAATTCTACGCTTGATAGTAATATTTTCCTTCTTATTTGCACCCAACTTCTAAGGGCTTTGACCTCTCTGAATCTTGGATGTAATCTTCACTTTAGTAGTAAAGCTCAACATATTTTAACAAATCAATTGGCCAGATTGAAAGTAAATTAAGATCGAAGTGAAAAGATCATCACAATTTCTTTGAAATTAAATTAAGATCGAAGTGAAAAGATCATCACAATTTTTTAAACATTTTCATGGCTCAACCAATTCAAATCACCATTTCACAAATCTCAAGACAAGGAGAAAGACAGAGAAAACTACTCAGTTCTAATGGGGAAAACACAAAAAAACTAGAAATTCATATATAAAAGCAAAGTCATACAAACTACAACAAGTAAATAAACTTATCTTCTAATTTCTCCCCAAGCAAACTCCTTGAAGTTCCTATGATTATCTTCCTTTCTTTACAGCACATACAATTTCTCTTCGAAGCAGCAAGGAGGAAGAAATCTCTCACTTTCCCTCCACTCTTACAATCTCTCAAGGAATTCCTCACAATTTTAGACTCTCTACACTTTTCCAACACTTAACTCTTGAGCCTCCTCTTCTTTATTTTTGGCCAAAGTCTTCTCTTTAAAGTTGTTGATGAGTTTTCCCAAGAGTTGCCTAAGCATCCCTCCAAAATTCGTCCTCATCCAATGCATTATTGGACATAACCACTAAGCTCGCCGTCGGCGGGCCTTGTAAGTGAATTAAATCTAGAGTCTCGAGAAAAGTCTATCGTCGGCGCCAATGGGCTCGCCGTCGGTGCCCTAGTTCAAATCTTCACATTTTGGTCCTTTTTCGCTCCAACTTTGCTCATTTTTGCATCTTTTTGCTCAAATGACCCTAATTCATCATTCCTGCAACAAAACATAAAAAATACCTTTCTTTAAAGTGCAATATCATCAAAAACAGTGTAAAATAGGTATGCAAATCTCAATATATTTTCTTTTGGTCACTATATTTAGCCCGAATTTCCCTCAATTTCAACTATAAACTCAAATTTATCTTTTATATGATAAATTCAAACCAAATCCAAACCAAATTGACCCATAATTTGAGCCCAATTTCAACCTAATTCCAAAACCCCCAATTTGCCCCAAATTGGCTAAGTCCCCTAATTTCACCCAATTGATTGCCTTAACCCTCAAATTGGCATCCAATTCATGTTGAAAACTCTTCATGGGGTCCCTATTGACCATTTACAACAATTAAGTTGGCCTTAAACCAAGGCTAACGCAAGCTAGACCCAAGCCTAGCCTAACATGACCAAATTGACTAAAAATCAAAATTCCCTCAAAACCCTTCAATTGAGCTCAAAACCACTTCCATCCTTCACCGAAGTTGTTCCTTATGATCATCTACACCAAATGCAACATTTATTTGGGCCAATTGACAATGCGCTGAGCAGCTCACCGCCTTCCCCCAATGGAAGGCCAGCCTAGTGGCCGGAAAAGCTTAAAACCGAGAGCCACCCCCATGGGACTTCACTCAAATCATACCTATAGACCAGCTCAGCCAAATTGAGTTGTAGAGCTCCCCACCACAATGCACCCAAACTTGTGCCCTGAGAGCCAACCCATGACTATTTTTATAAAAACTCACCTCCACAGACATGGGAGAGGTGCTAAATTTTTTTCTCAGAGAGAGCTTCCCAAATCACTCGCAGAGCTTCCTTGAGAACTCCACAGCCCATTCCAATCACTCCTCCCAGCCCATTCCAATCACTCCACTGCCTTGATTCCCCCTGTCTAACCCTAACTTTGAGCTTGAAAATTAGGGAAAAAATAAGAAATCCCTAGAAACTCCACAAAAATTCAATTTCTTGTGCCCACACCTTCACAACAGCAAGAGAAGACAAAGCCCCATCAAACTACCCTCTGAAATAGCCTCCACCATAGCTCTAGACCAACACCTGAAATCGAGCTTGGTCGAATTCATACCTAGGCCTTACACCATAGCAAGAGGCTTAATCCCTAGTCTCCTTGGACCCTAAAGAACAAGCCAAGACCTTATGATTGAAGCCTCACTTCTCAGAGCCAAGGTATAAAACTCCTCTTATTCCCGTGATTCTCCATTTGCTTAGGCTTGATTTCATGATGCATTTACTGTATGGATGTATTCGTCTCACTTAGGCGAGCACTTTAAAAAAAATCTCACTTAATTTGGTTGAAAAATGAGAGAGATCTTAAGCCTCAAAGGTGGACGGTTCTCAGCCTAAGCTATCGGGGAAGATGACCACGCGTCGTCCGATCGTGCGTGTCTCGAATGGACGACCAAGATGAAGCTGGACAACTTCGCTTCTTTACACATACAACGGGACGCGTGGTTGCTGGCGTGGATGGCAGCGTCAAATAGGAGCACACCGCGTGGAGTTTTGGAGCCGCCGTAGGATGACGAGGCGCCGCGTGGATAAGTAGAAAAATAGGGCTTTTTCTATTTATTTAAAATTCCTTAAATTAAAAAATCCATAACTTTTTGTAGAAAAATTACAAAAGGAAAATAAAAATGTCATCTTACTCAGTGAATAGAGGAGAACAATGTGGAATAAATTTCAAGTCCATTTGATGCATATTTTTTTTATTTAATTAAACACTATTTTGAATCATTTGATTCTCAATGCATATTGACACATCGTCTTGGCTTGAAATTTTGGCATGTTGTAGCCTCTGTCAAGGGAAACATCCTCTAATTTTTCTGAAGTCAGAGAAGGTTTCTAGATAGAGATCCATATTTTTCAAGTTTTTGCACATTATTTCTTTAAAATAATCATTGAAATTAGCATATTGATTAAAAAATACCAAGAAAATTTTGGAAGGTCCACCATGACTAGAGAAGCTTTTGGAAATAATTTCATGAGTTAAGTCATTTAAAATGTACTTAATTTTCACAAACTCTAAAAATTTTACAAATACTAAATCACTAAGATAATTAAATTTAAAAAATATGAACATTTAAATGACTTGATTTTTGATATCCACTATGGTTCTTAATCCAGAGAACTTACCATAAAAATTTCAAAATATTTTGAGTTCATTTGATAACTTGATTTTTAAAGATAAACATTACTTTTGATATTCAAATGATTTTTAAAAATCAAAATGCAATTCAAAAAATTATGAAACTTAGCTTTTTGAGTTTTCTGTGATCAGGGGTATTTTCTAAAAATAAAATAATATTTAAAATAAAAACTTGATTTTTAGCCTATTTTTAAATATTTAAATAATTAAAAATCCCTAAAAATCACAAAAAAAAATAAAACTCATGGAAATGTTCTAAATTGCTTCCTATGAACTTAGGGACAATTAGAATATTTTTCCTGAGTTTCCAAATAAAGATATTGAATTTTAAAGCTTAAAAATGATTTTTAAAAGGCTAAAAATGAGTTTTCATTAAATAATTCCAATAAATCAAATAAAATTCATAAAAATAGAAAATCTTCTCCTCTGAGTTCTCTGACCTCAGGGAGACTTTTCAAAAATATAAAACTTAATTTTTTCCAATTAAAATATTTTGTATTTAAAAAATACCCGAGAGCTTAAAATAATTATTAAAATTTAAATAAAATTCAAAAAATAATGGTTAGGTCTGCCTCCACTAAAAATTTCAAGAGATTAGGAGATACCTTGGTCAAGTTACGAATTTTCTTTGAAAAATCCTATTTTTGCATGAAAATAATTATATAAATAAATTAAATTTTGAAAAATGACATTTTGTCCTTTGATGTCTTAATTGACACGTGAATGAGGTAGGATACAAATTTTAAAGTCACTTGAATTGAATTTGACAAATTAAATATGTAATTTTGGAAATTTAGCCATAATTAACATTTAGGCTTAATTTAAAGAGCGAAATGGGTAACCTCTGACCTTAATTTGGATGTTTGAAACATAAGGGGTTAATTGGTAGAATCCAACCTCACTTTCCCAATTGAAAGATAAGTTAATAAAATTTTAAATTATTAAAACTTGGAAGTTTATTAAAATAAAATGAATCTAGGACTTAGGGGTATGACTTTTGAAGTCAATAATTAATCAATTTAATACCCTTATTTTGATGTTCAAATAAATTCAAATCATGAATCATGATCACCTAAAAGCCTAACCTTTTCAAAACTAATTAAGACATTATCCTAGCTCTTAAGGGCTTAGTAGTGAATTAGGCTAAATAAATTTTCATTTAAATGAGGATTAGAAAAGTAAATATCATTGAAAATTAAAACATCTTTCAAACACTACAAGCCCAATTAGGGTTAAAATTTGGCTAAGTGTTCCAACAACACTAACTTGCCTCTTTAATGGTCTTCACTAACATAATTTTTAAATTGAATCACAAGTGATAATGAACCTATTATTAGGGATAATTAAGACATCAATGTTCACTGAGCATTAAGAGTATTTACAGGATGACTTATTAAGCAACATAATAAGTTTAAAAGAACTTGGGATTTCCACCAGACAGTGAGAGAGTAGCACGGACATGCTTCTTTCTCTAGATCTGTTGGATATCTCGGAGATCTATTAAACTTAATATGTTTTGCTTAACAAAATCATCCCTAATTAAACTCCTAATGACCCACCAAGATATGACCTAGGGTTAGATATGTCGTCAAGATTTTACTTCCATGTTTCATATAAACTGCCTTAACATGCATTTTAAGTTTCAAGTGGTGGAACGACAAGACTCGCCATGTACGCTTTTATAATTTTCAACGTTGTCTTTTTTGTACTTTCATACTGTACTTTTATACCTGCAAATTTGCATGCTAAACAATGACGCCACCCCGCATGAAAACTAAAACTATCAGGATTGCCACAAAACTAAAACCAAAACAAAAACTAAAATCAACCAAGATAAAATTCACCGCCACAACATTCAAAATATAAAACAACTCAAAATTTAATCACAAACATCACACAAAACTACAATTGTAACTAAA
>NW_018251677.1:0-387 GCF_001263595.1 Phalaenopsis equestris | reverse complement strand
GCTAATGAGGCTTCCTACGGTTTAAATGAAATTATGGAACTCATTAATTTGAGTTTAGTAAGTTCATTTGGACTAAGTGTATCCAATGGAAAATAATGGTGCTGGAACGACGGAACCGTAGGATCCTAACCGGTGTCGCTCTAATCAAATTTAATATGCCCCTATAAAATTTAAATAACTTTAACCATAGGGCCACCTGATTTGACATTATAACTTGACACACTAGAAAACTCAAACTTGTCGCGGTAAGGAGCTTGGAGCTTGCATGGTTGGCAGCATGACCATCTTCAACAGCAAAACTTGTCTTCCCCAGCTAAACCAATCTTTCTTCCTTGGACTTAAACAACAAAGTCATGGGACTTCGAGGTTGCTTGCTTATGCAACGTA
>NW_018251676.1:8048-10388 GCF_001263595.1 Phalaenopsis equestris | reverse complement strand
ATATTAAATTAAATATACTTGGGAAAATTATGAAAGGTGGGGAAAATTATGAAAAGTAATTTTCTGAGTTCCTTGTGATCAGAGGCACTTGGAAAAAATAAAAAATATTTTTTAGAAAATACATAATTTTTTAGCCTTATTTTGAATTTTAAAATAATTAAAATAATTAAAAATATAAGAAAATATCAAAATATGCCTAATTATTTTCTGATCACTTGGGACTCATTAAAATATTTTTCCCTAATTTTCTAAGTTAAAAATAAATCTTAAAATCTTAAAAGTGAATTTTCCTTATTTTTCCATTAAAATAATTATAATAAACAAATTAAAAATCATTAAAAATACAAAATTTTATTCTCTAAGTTTTATGAACTCAGAGAAGTATAATAAAAATATAAAAAAATAATTTTGGTAATTAAGACATTATTGTTCCAAAATTAAATAATAATATTAAAAATTTAATTCAAAAAATCATGAAATTTTGCTTAAGTGTTTCTTTGACCTAAGAAAACCTCTAATAATCTTATCATAAATTAAAATTTTATTTTGGAAAGTTAAATAAATCAAAATTTGAAAATCTTATTTTTTGAATTTAAATAAATAATTAAATAAAATTAAATTTTGAGAAGCCCCTATAGTCTTCTCTAATATTGTAATTACCTCATGGAGATGATACTCTAAGTGCTCAAAGTCATTTGGGTTATGTTTAATGAGTTTTGAGGTGAAGCACCCCGAGGTCAAAAATAGTCATTCTAGATTTTGGTGCCTTAATCAAAATTTAGGATTAACCAAGAAAAAATGGGTAATTTTGATCTTAATAAACACATTTGGATGATTGAAATACAATGGGATTAAAAGGTAGAAACTTGCTTACCACCCTTGCCCAACATCAACAAAATCATAATTCTCCTAATCTTCATGATTTGGAAGTCAACTAAGATCAAATGATTCTTATGTGATGGGCATAAGATAGAAAATATGATAATTTACTTTTCTCAAGCCCAAAGTTAAGGACGATGTGATCATACAATAAGGAGATATGTCACTTAAATCAAAATTTTGACAATCACCATTTCACCTATTTTGATTGTTAAGGGCTTGGTAGTGACCTAAGATTGATGTTTAAATTCAATTAATTGGATTTAAAAGATGATATGATTGATGATTAACATCTTCAAACACTACAAGCCTGACTTTAATTGTGGTCTGTCACTTTAAAGTCCTCTAACTCTACATCCTTTAATGAATATTTTTCAGGTGGAGGTAGAGGATTAAATGAAACATCAATTGATTAATCAAGTATCCTATTCTTGGGATAATTAAATTGTCAAGTTCCACTAAGCAACGAGGTAGTCACACTTCGACCTTTGATGATTAATGGAATAATATTATAAGTTCAGAATGAACTCAGAATATTTCAAGAGATCTTTAAAGTGGTCCAAGATCATGCATCGAACACTTTGAAATCTATTGGACTTTCTAAAGGGCAAATTGGACTTGCCATATTTTGTTATAAAATCATCTACTAGGATACTTTGAGATTCAATAAAATTGAATAAAATTGTAACTTGGGGTTTGATAACTAAACCTTCATCTACTCCTGCAATTTAAATTCTTTGCAATATTATATACATGTCTTGCAAGTATTGACCTTTTAGGTGGTAGAATGAGAAGAATCGACGGATATGTTTTCAAATTAATGCATTTACCTCCTTGTAATTCTTGTCTCAAGCATGCATGTTAAACAATGATGTCACCCTACATGAAAACCAAAACTGTTAGGATGGCCACAAAACCAAAACCAAAACTAAAACTAAAATTAATGAAGATAAAATTCACCATCACTACCTTTAAAATATAAGACAACTCAACATTTAATCACAAACATTACAAAACAAAAATTGCAACAAAATTAATACATCTCTGTTGGATGATCGGGAATCCCTTGGAGGAGGTAATCTATGGTTGCTAACGAGATTTCCCATGGTCTAAATGAAAGTATGGAGCTCATTGAGTTGAGTTTAGTAAATTCATTTGGACTAAGTTAATCCGAAAGAAATAGTGTTACCGGAACGGTTGGGAACCATAGGAAGTTAACCAGTGTCGATCTAATCAACTTTAATATGCCCCATAATATTTAAATAACCATGACTCTTAGGGACAATTGATTTTACATCATGACTTGACACATTAGGATACTTAAACTTGCCATGACAAGGAGCTTGGAGCTTGCATTGTGGGTAGCACGACCATCTTCAACAGCAGAACATGTCTACAACAGCTAAATAGACCCTTAGAATTAAACAACCAAGCCATAGGACTTCGAGGATGTCCGCCCAG
>NW_018251676.1:7034-7889 GCF_001263595.1 Phalaenopsis equestris | reverse complement strand
TGGTAGGATGAAACATTTAAATAATTTCTCCTAAAAAATGAAGCTAAACAATAAGATAAACTGGGAAGTCGCTGAGGTTCTCCTCCAGATCCATGACATCCCCTAGTTCTTCCTCCTTTGGATTCATAGATAAATGTCCCAAATTTAAGTCATTCCCCTTTCACACCTCTTTGTCCGATCTCGTTGAAAAAGTCATATCCTTTTGAACTCCTTAAAGATAATATTCCCTGACTTTTATCGAGAGTTTTTTTGAGTGACTTCGGTCATTTAAGATGTAATTAACTATATTTTTCGGGTCATTTAAGATGTAATTAACTATAGGGCTTGTCTATATAGGAATCTTTTTCAAACCCATCTTAATATAAACCCTATTTAATTCTTCATATTAAATAGGGGGATTTATTAGCAAATAAAATGATTTTGCAGACCAAACGAATGTCATATATTTCTTAGTTTATTTGATCGAGCCTCATCCTCAATTCTTGTGTTTATCTTTCGGGATAGATACATAGCTCGAGATGTAGTGCTCTTTCATTTGAACTATGAAAGATATGAGATTAGTTTTATTTCGTATTTTTCTAAACTTATATATACCAAAATTACATGTATATACCCCCAAGCTAACAATAAAAATTGTGAAAGAGGTGCGCAGCTACTGTGGATGACCAGCAAAAGTCCATGGACTCTGTCAAGGGGACCAACATTCAATGCTGCAATCTTAGATAAGGAATTTAAAGTTTGTCCCCTTAAATTAACAGATGGAAGGGGGGAGGAGAGGGAGGTGGATACCTCTGCATGATTTGAATTAGCACCCTCTAGAGCCATATATATATATATATATATATATATATATAA
>NW_018251676.1:4764-5692 GCF_001263595.1 Phalaenopsis equestris | reverse complement strand
TAGAGGCCAGCTCATCCAAATCAAATTGAAGAGCTCCTTTGTCCTCCACCTAAGCACCACAATCCACCCAAACTTGTGCCCAGAGAGCCACCCCATGGCCATTTTTATAAAAACTCACCTCCCATGGAAATGGGAGGAGTGCTGAAATTTTCCTAGAGAGGCCTCTCCAAACTCCACACAGAGCTTCCCTAAGATCCCCTCAGTGCATTCCGACCATTTTCCCTCACCCATTCCCATTGCTGGAGCTCAATTTTAAGCTTGAAACCTTGCCGGAAATTAGGACAGAACCTGATACACCTCCACAGTGCATCAAACTCAAATTAACTTCACCCACACCTTCACAAGAGTGAAAGGCCAAAGCCCCATAAAATACCCTACCCACAGAGCCTCTATCATAGTTCTAGACCAACACCCAAATCCGGCCGTGATCGAATTCATACCTAGGCCTTACACTAGACCAGGGACTCAATCTTTAGCCTCCTTGGACCCGAACGTGGACCCCAACAAACGTGTCGAGCACCTCTGAATGAAGCCTCCCTTCTCAGAGCAAAGGTATAAAATTTCTCTTCCTGAAACTCCTCCTCCTCCCGAGCTTATTTTAATTGTCCATTTACTTAAGCTTGATTTCATGGTACATTAGCCGTATGGATGTGTTCGTCTCACTTTGAAGAGTCCATAGGATCAAACCTGACGTGATTTGGTTGAGTCTAGGCTGAGATCTTAGGGTTTTAGTGTGGACCGCCACGGAATCATTCTATCAAGGATGATGACGAGAAGCCGTCTGATCAAGCGGGTAGAGCGTGTATCAAATGGATGGGGGAGATCAAGCCGGACAACGCTTCGGGATATAAACAGCGGGCCAAGTCAGCAAGCTGCGCGGATAACGACGTCCAACCAGACTGCGCCATGCATGCCCTCGGAGCCGGCT
>NW_018251676.1:4148-4699 GCF_001263595.1 Phalaenopsis equestris | reverse complement strand
TAAAAAATACCCTCTTTCTTAGTGAACAGAGGAGAACAATGTGAAATAAATTTCAAGACCATATTATGCATATTTTATTTTTAATTAATTAAACACTAATTTAAATCATTTGATTCCCCATGCATATTGATACATCACCTTGGCTTGAAATTTAAGCGTGTTGTAGCCTCTGCCAAGGGTAACATCCTCTGATTTTTCCAAAGTCATAAGAGGTCTCTATACAGAGATCCATATTTTTCAAGTTATTTAAAATTATTTCTTCAAAATAATCATGGAAATTAGCATATTGATTAAAAAATCCTAAGAAAATTTTGGAAGGTCCACCATGAATAGAGAAACCTTTGGAAATAATTTCATGAGGCAAATCATTTAAAATGCACTTAAATTTTATAAATACTAAATCACTAAGATAATTAACTTTGGAAAATATAAACTTTTACATGACTTGATTTTTGATTCCCACTGTGATTTATGATCCAAATAACTCATCATAAAAATTTCAAAATGTTTTGAGTTCATTTGATAACTTTAATTGATTTTTAAAGATAACT
>NW_018251676.1:0-815 GCF_001263595.1 Phalaenopsis equestris | reverse complement strand
TTGGACTTCAGGACTAGCTGTTCAACCATCTTAGAACAGAGGGGTTCAGAAGGCCATGAAACTTTTTAAATTTTTATGTGGGGTCGGACCCCCAATAGGTGTGTCAGTGGACTAATTCCACCTGGGCATTTTCTGCCACTAATTGGGTCCCGCACTGGGTCCTAAAATTTTTCACATCTCCCTTCGAGATTTGATTTGCTATTTCATAAATTAAACTAGATCGTGTTGTGCTGCGCGCACTTTGAAATATTAATTAAATTTTACACCTTTTTAAATAAAGATGTTAAAAGTACCTGTAAATTAAGACCCGCCCGGTCTACAGATCAACCTCCATTTTCGGTGCTTGCACTAAAGATTTCAAGGTTTTTGGCCATATAGCTAACCCTAAAACTTTCTAATTTAAAGCCCACTGTAATGGCCTACCCAACGCTAACCTTCTCCTGCAATCTGCCAACGGACCGCAGTGCCCGTAACGTTGCTCCCACCATCAAGTTCGGAGCTGGATTTGAAGACCTCGAGGTTATCCTCGGGAAAGCCCCGTTCGTGGTAACAAAGATCGCTGCCCCGGAAATACAAGAGCCATCTGCAGTTTGATCTGCCCTCAGGACTTCCCTACCTGCAAGAAGGCTAAAGCTATTGTCATCAAGACTGATATCCCTGCTACTGCCAAGAAGAAAGAAGTGATGGTCGTTGAAGATCCGACTGAAGGGTCCACCACCCATGTTTGAGATCGGGACAAGCTTAAGGACTGTACCACTGACCCGAACTCAAAGGAGTAATCGCAATAGAAGAATTCGGAGGGCCATCAAAGCCCA
>NW_018251675.1:0-228 GCF_001263595.1 Phalaenopsis equestris | reverse complement strand
TCTGAGACGTTACAGCTTCGCTCTCGCGCTCGATTCCGTTTGTCTTTCCGGCTTCTTCTCCGGGTCCGAGACGCGTTTCGCGCTCTGCTGCTCCTCTGCGGAGGCTCCTCTGCGACTCTGCGACTCGTCTCACGTCTCACGTCTTTCCTCTGCGGCTCCCTCTCGTGGGTGCGCTCCTCTGCGACTCCTCTGTGGCTTATCTGCGCTCACAACATCCTCTCTTCTTTC
>NW_018251674.1:4246-4546 GCF_001263595.1 Phalaenopsis equestris | reverse complement strand
CCCTTCTCTCATTTATACACTTTGTGAGCATGCAGTAGTTAATTTCAGACCTGATGAGGAGAAGATTGAGCCTCACAGACCGATTGGGCCTGCCAACATCAAGACTTATAAGTCCCATATTGATTGGAGATCTTGAAGATAGGTCAGGGATATTCCTTCTACATCTAGAACCCCTACCTTTAGTGAGCCTACTTCAAGTGACCCCAGCAAAAAGGAGTTGTTGGTTCAGATGATGATACAGTAGGGAGATATTTTGAGGATGGATCATAGGATGCAGAATAAGGAGCCAGATATGCTCAC
>NW_018251674.1:1737-4166 GCF_001263595.1 Phalaenopsis equestris | reverse complement strand
TCAGTTCCCTATTCACCCTACTTATACTCCATATCAGCAACAGAAGTTAGATGTCGATGATGAAGAAGATAGTGACTGGTGATCTTTTTATTTGTTTGTTTGTGTTTGCACTGTGTGATTGTATTGTTTATGTTGTGATGTTGTTGAAGACTTTGTTTGTTATGTAATGTGAAACTGTAATTTGGAAAACCATTTTTATTTTTAGAGTTTAGTTTAGTTCTGTTGTTATTTTTAGCACTTTGTTATGTATTGTGAATAGCTTTTTCTCAAGAAATTTTATATGTACTATGTGCAATTTAATGTTTTTATCCTTATAGTTTTCATATTAGCACCTGTAGTGTTTCAAAATTTATGTTCAAAAATCAGAATCTCCAACAGGTAAGATTTTTTTTATGTATTTAATGCTTTTTTTCACCCTTTCATTTTTAAAGTTCTTCTTGTAAAAATCTTTTAAAAATTTAAGTTTTGGGGGAAGAAGAAAAATCATTTTTAGAAAAAGAGAAAGAACTTAATTTTATTTGTCCTCATTTAACTATATTTTCAAAATTCTAAATTTAACATGACATTTAGTATTAGGGGTTAACTTGAGATAACTATATTTATGTTTCTAAATATATAGTAAATTTAAGTATAAATCTTTAATAATAAAGGTTAATTCTAGGGGATAAGATATTTGGTAAAAAAGAATAAGACTATGTTTTTTCTATTATAAGTAAAGAAATTTGTATTTTTGAAGTATTAAAAATCTTAAAAGATTCATGTGAAAAGAAAAGAATTAAACTTTATAAAATCTTTAACTTAATATAAATTTGTTAAGTGAAGAAACATGAAAACTTTTTAACTTTAAGAAGAGGATAGTGAAGTTCAAAATCATTAAAGACTATCCAGATATAGTAATCCTCACATATAGAAAAGAAAAAGAAAAGAAAAAGAAAAGGAAAAGAAAAGAAAAAAAAAAGAAAAGATGTGGGGAGAAGCTTGAGGAGAAGCCTAATTAAAAATTGTTTTTTCTTGAAAGAAATAGAGGATCAGAAACCTTAGACTTAATTACTGAATATCCTTATACCTTTTGTATTAACTAGAGTTGTTTTGAATTTTTCTTAAGTTAAACTTACCATAAATCATATTTTTATGTAGTAGAGAAGTTACTTGAGGACAAGTAACATGTAAGTTTGGGAATTTTGATACACTGAAAATATATGCATTTTTAGACCCATATTTTATACCTATTTTTGGTGATATTGCACTTTAATGGAAGGTATTTTGATGTTTTCTTACAGGTTGTTCATTTTTAGGGCTTAAAGCAAAAAGGAAGAAAAAAAGTTTGAAGTTTGAAGTCAAAATGACGTTTTTAAGGAATACTCAGCGCCAGCACCACCAAGGTCAGTGTCGACAGCGCATAACAACCGAAAGCTAGAGGATTTTTACTCAGCGCCGATGACGCCAAAGGCAGTTCAGACCCTGTTTCTAGAAGGTTCAATGTATCTGGATGATTTTTGAAGATTTTTTGGATGCACCTCTTGGAGAACCGACCGTGGGCTTTATTTGGGGCCGAATTTCATCAAGAAAGGGGCTCCTCTATGTTCATTTTTCGCTCTACAACATTCTATCACACTACATTTCCATAATCCATCTTGATTCCACCACATATTAGAGTCAATTAATAGTTTTTCTTTCATAGTTTAGAGTTTTTGTGGTGAGATTTAGTGTGAAACTTTCAGTAAGGGTGTTGGAGAAGGAGAAAGTGAGAGAGTTCTTCTTCTTGAATTTAAGGCCACAAAAGACTTGCTTTGAGAAAGAGTTCCAAATATGTTTGTTTCTTTATTCAGTGTTGTATGAATATTCTTTTATATATGTAATTTGTGTTTTGTCATATCTTTCTCATGAATTTTGAGTAGTTTCCTCTATCTTTTCCCCTACTCTGAGATCTGAAAAAATGAAGAGATAACATGATTGTGCCATAATTAAAATATAAAATATATTCTGATGATTTTTTAATTTTGAACTTAATTTATTTTTCAATTTGGCCAATTTATTTTTTAAAATATGTTGAGAAACATATGATCCGGGAAATGGAGTATGTGTTCTACAATAGAGTGAGGATCACATTTGATTTCATGAAGGAGAAATTTGTTAATGAAATTAAGTGAAATAAAATAGGGAAATATTCTTTTTTGGGTGTAGAATTGGAGAATATTTAGGGTGACAGACTAAAATCCCCAATTTGGTCTTAGTGTTTAAAAACTAAAGCGAGAGTTAGCCTTCAGGTGAAGGGAAGTGGGGGCTCTGCAGTGGGAGTCGGTATCCTCCTAGCCTAGCCACGGATTTAGGGACTAAACCTAAGATTAACCAATGATTTTCTATGCACTGTATCAGGGTAGAAAATTAAAATTGCTCTTATTTAGCACAATACATATTAAAAACATTTA
>NW_018251674.1:0-987 GCF_001263595.1 Phalaenopsis equestris | reverse complement strand
ATTTTTAAAATATCCTCTGAATTCAGAATCATGACATTTTTGAATAATTTCTTGAATTTCTTTATAAGGCACACATCATCTCATCATTAAATCTTTACATTACTTATAAAAATAAGGATCATCCCAAAAATAAAATTTTACATCATGAATGAATTTCTTTTCCTGTTGTTTTGTTAATCCATATGGTAAAATACCACTAACAATATAATTTACAATATCAGCATACCAAGGTATTTCCCCTCCTTCTACAACATAAAATTGCTCATCAAGAAAAGTTTCATTAATCTATTTTTCCATGTCCAATATTTCTTCTTGTTCCAACCTAGACAGATGATCAGTAATGTGATTATCAATCCCTGTCCTATCGACTACTACAAAATTAAACTCTTGCATCAAAAGTACTCATTTAGTTAATCTTGCTTTAGTCTCCTTCTTTTGCATCAAATATTTAATAGCTGAATGGTCAGTATGCACAACACATTTAGCTCCTATCAGATATGATCTAAACTTATCAAAAGAATATTAATAACTAATAACTCTCTTTCAGTGGTGGTGTAATTAATTTGAGCATCATTAAGAGTCTTACTAGCATAATATATAACTTTAAAAATCTTATCATATCTCTGCCCTAAAACAGCTCTAA
This sequence comes from Phalaenopsis equestris, assembly GCF_001263595.1. Lineage (NCBI taxonomy): Eukaryota > Viridiplantae > Streptophyta > Magnoliopsida > Asparagales > Orchidaceae > Phalaenopsis > Phalaenopsis equestris. The sequence continues at coordinate 344 of NW_018251674.1, read as the reverse complement.
TTGCATAATTACTAACATCACGCATTAATTCAAAAATTTTCTCTCAATCAGGTGAAACAATTATAGGAGCAGAGATCAATTTTTTCTTTAAGGTTTCAAAGGCTTTAAGGCAATCTTGATTAAAGTCAAATTTTGTATCTTTTTTCAAAAGTTGGCATAAAGGTTTAGTAATTTTTGACAAATCCTTAATGTATCTCAGCATGTCCTAAAAAGCTCCTAACTCCTCTTACTGTGGTAGGTGGAGGTAGGTTTGATATAACCTGTATTTTTGCAGGATCACTTCCATGCCATTTTCGGAAATTTTATGCTCAAGGACAATTCCTCCTGCAACCATAAATTGACAT
>NW_018251673.1:0-888 GCF_001263595.1 Phalaenopsis equestris | reverse complement strand
TCTTCTCCCTCTCTTACCTCTCACTATCTCTAACTGTATGTTTCATGCTCTCTCTTCTATATCTCGCACACTCATTACTCTCTCCCCATCCTTAACTCTCTCCACCTCTCTTAATCTCTCCTACCCTTTTTTGTTTTTTCTCAACCTCTCACACTCGCTCCTTCAATGCTCATTCTCACTCTCCCTCTTTATCTCACTCTTCTCTCTTTGTACATCACTTTTATGCTCTCTCTCTTTCTCTTTCTCACACTCCCTCTCACTCCACGACCACTCTTTTTACTCACCCTTTCTCTATGTCTATAAACCACTCATTCTTTCTCTCTCTCTTATCTCTCTCTATCCATTTTATATCTCACTCCATCACATCTTATCTCAATATTCTCCATTTCAACCCCTCTCCACACCACACACTCTTATTATTCGTTATCTTGAGTGAGAGAGGGGCAAGAAAGATAGAATGAGAGAGAAATAGAGATAAAAGAGAGAGTGAGAGACAGTGTGTGAGAAAGAGAGATAAAGATGTGTGTGAGAGAGGGAGGGAAAAAGAAAGAGAAAGAAGCATAAAAGAATGTGAGAAATAGTGTGAGAGAGATAAGAGGGAGGAAGAGAAGAGAGCAATACAAAGATAGAGTGAAAGGTGAGAAAAAGAGAGTGAGCAATAAAGCAAAAGAAATTGTAAGCAATGATAGGTGAAGTAAAAGTGATAAAGAAGAGACCAAGAGAATGAGAAATTGAGAGAGTTAGAAGAGGTAAAAATGATTAAAGAGAGAGAGGGAGCAACAAAAAGAGAAAAAATAAAATTTAACCTCTCAACAACAAGAGTTTAACTTATTATCTCCCACTTTATCTATCCAGAGAGTGAGGGAAGAAAGAACAAGAGTAAGTGAG
>NW_018251672.1:1433-1826 GCF_001263595.1 Phalaenopsis equestris | reverse complement strand
GAGAAAATACATTTCGCTTCGTTGCGGAGAACTCAACGAAGAAAGGCTGACCGAAAAAGACAAAGAGCTCTGGCCAAAGCCAGGAAAGAAAAAGAAAAGTTATTTGCAATCCCAGAAGAATACATGAATAATGTCAACATGAAGGAGTCTTCTGATAGTTTGCCATTGACAAAAGAGGAAGTACAGTTGAGACAGCTTCCTGAACCATCACTAGTATGGGTTCACTCCGATGCCAGTTCGGTTTGTTCTACTTGTCATTCCACAACACTTGAACAAGGACAGTCTGCAGGAGCATTTGTAGAATGTCCACGTTGCAATGTTCTGCATCTAGAACAATATTGTAATTATGATGATTACATATCAGCTAATGAACTGATAAGATATGATGATCTG
>NW_018251672.1:0-1189 GCF_001263595.1 Phalaenopsis equestris | reverse complement strand
TGTCAATATTCTGGAAGGATTGGAATTATACACAGAAGTCTTCTCTCTCACGGAACAACGAGAGGTACTTGATTGTGTGTTTGATCTCCAAATTAGAGGCAAAGCAGAGCTGCTATCTGGGAGAGCATATTCAAAGCCTAAAAAATGGATGAGAGGCAAGGGTCGCATCACGATACAATGCTGCTGTTGTTATAATTACAAAATAGATCGACAAGGAAATCTGCCGGGAATTTTACAACATGAACAGGTGGAGCCGATGCCACCCACGATAAAATGGATAATTACACGACTGGTTCAGTGGAGCATAATTCCATCAAATTGTATCCCCAATAGTTGCATAATCAACATTTATGAAGAAGGGGATTGTATCCCTCCACATATTGATCATCATGACTTTAATCATCCATTCTGTACAGTCACTTTCATATCAGAGAGCAGTATGCTATTTGGCACAGATATAGACTTCATCGGTCCAGGAGAATTCCAAAGATCTGTTGAGATTTCGTTACCAAGAGGATCTGTTCTGATTCTGAAAGGAAATTGGGCTGACATAGCAAAACATTGCATTCTGGGAGTTCGACACTGTCGAGTGTCGATAACTTTCAGGAGAATGATTGACGATAAAACTCCATATGGATTTCAGCCAAATCCGGAGCTTGAACAGATGCAGCCATATGAGTTATAAACTCGTTGCACCACTAGGCTATCTCAAAACAACAGCCTAGAAGGTCAGCTTGTTTAGAAACTCATACAGTTTGCAAGAAGATCTTCTACTGATAGATATACAGATATGTAAATATGCAGCCAGCGATATGAGGGCAGTTTATTTTGTACTTTATATTATGTACTCATGGATGTACCAGTTATGCGAATAGCATGATGTACTTTTCATCTTTTGAGATATATACATGATATATTGTAAAAATGACTATATGAATCAGTAACAAAATTTTACAATAAACAAATTAAATTTGCCAAATAAGTTCTCTCAATTTTGAGAATTCCTTACTTGTGCAGTATGACCTCATTCGGTCTACATCCCCACAAAATCACACATTTTACATAATTTTGTTTTTTTGCGATATCCCTATGTAATCACAAACTCTATATGATATTTGCAAATAAATCTTGTAATTTTTTTAAAACAATAACATAAATTCTTAAAGGGATAATAAAGAGGTTAAATCAA
>NW_018251671.1:18306-22640 GCF_001263595.1 Phalaenopsis equestris | reverse complement strand
TCAGGCATCTTCATCAGACTTCTGAACATTTTAGATACAGCTTCATATTTGAAAAAATACACCATTTTCAGTCATTATGCTAGAGATATTCTCTTATTCCCTATTCGAGGTGACCCTGCTTTCTAGTTGGACTGGCTACTTAGTTTCTGAGCATGCTGCGAAGATTGGCGAGTATTTTCTGGATATATCTTCATTGGTTACTTTCCTTTATTGATGGTCACTACTATTCCCAACTTTGTTTCAAATACTCTGATTGCTTGAAGTTCTCATGAGAATCCATATGTTTGATTTCTTCATGAAGACTATCGGCTTTGCTATGTAGCTTCTTGAAGGATTTGCTGGGGAGTCCCTTGAGCATGAAACCTATTGAAATCTATTGGCCCATGAATGCTTTTGAGTAAAATCTTAATTGTTTGATGTTTTTGTAGCTGATGTTCACACTTCATGCTAAGGTTTCTCCACCTCAAGATTTAATCCACTAAAGTCTAGTTGGGCTTTTACTTTTCCATCATGAGCTCTCATATATAGACATGGTGTTGCACTCCAGCAAATCTCTTCATAAATAATTGTTCTAGCTTTGGCAAAGGTTTATCCGTTGGGTAAATCAACATACCAATCAAAAGCAATCCCTGACAAGCTGCTGACAAATTGTTGGAAGAGTAAAGCTTCGTTACTTCTTGTATTGTCACAACTGACTCAAAAATTTGCTATGTGTTGTCTGGGATTTCCAGTCCTATCAATTATCTTAAAGTTTGGCGAGATAAAACTCTTGGAGAAGGGTACAACATCAAATTACTCCAAGTAAGGTCTACCATTTTAAACCAATGCCACAACCTTAGATTGGGTTAAGGCCTCTCGAACCTGCTCGATCATTTGGTTAAATTCCTTCTCTAGCATGGCGCTCGATAGAGAATCCTTCTTTGGTTACTCATCCCTGTTTGCTGAGGCAACTTCTCTTCTTTGATCTGTATTATGTATAATTTCTAGTTGGTTGACCTCTGAAGATGCTAACTGTAGGGGTTGAGATTGTCCTTGAATTGTGCGCACAACAGTCATGGCTGCGGCTATCTCTTCTATCCTTTTCTCCATTTGGCTAACTTGCTCATCCCTTAGGAGGATAGCTCTACACAACTCATCTATAGCGTTCTCTTTGATAAAAGGTTGAGGCTCTCGCATAGATGTAGCGGCTATAGTTTTAATGACAAGGACATCCATGAAATTTTCTTCGAGGTAATCATTATAGCCAAAATCTTCATCATTATCATCGATGAAAACTCCGTGTTCCCGAGCCAACTCGGAAATCTCGACCCTAAGCTTTTCAACTTTTCCCTCAATTATTAATTCTTGAATTACCTTAAGATCTGGAGAACTCTGCTGGACCTCCTCCAACTGCTCTTCCATCTCACTGGCAATTGCTGTGAGAATGTCAGATACCTCGGACCCTGGCTTCATTCCATGATATTGCTTTGCGGGCTCACTGGACTGTACCGGTACAGCGTCCTTGGGTACACATACCTTATTTTTTAATGGTAATGTATTAAGATGAAGTGTCTCAGTAGAAACATCAGTATGTTGAAGAAAAGTATGCTCCCCATGGTACAGACCGACTACAATACTAGCTACTTCCCATGCGAAACCAGACAGGAATGCGAGCAGGCAAAGCTTTGGTTGATTTCTGAGATCGTCTGGCAGTTCTAATGTCCCTTAAAATTTCTTTCTTCATGTGAGGGGATACTGCACATCCCACTCATTTGAGTATCTCGCCAACTAAACAACCTTCTTTGGCAGCTAGTCTCTGGAAAATTGAACTAGCTCAGGTGATAGAAGCAGGCTTCTTCTTCTCCCCACCACGTCCATGAGGTGATGGTAAAGTAGTGGCAATCTTCTGGATACTTTCGTACCCATTAGTATCCATTAAGGGATGGAGCCTACTCCCTTACAGAAGCGGGCAGGTCTCCAGTAATCCTGACTCCTTCTGCTGAGGAATTTCATCAACAGGTACTTCCTTAGAAATATGGGCTTCAGTAGCCCTCCAAATCTTCCGGCTGTGGTTTCTCCTTTGGGTTCAAGTTAATAGTGCAATCCTCAAATTCGATCCGATTTCAAATACTGACGGCAGGACAACCAATCCTTTATTCGTGTCTTCAATGATCATAACTTCTTTTTCCTTAGCAGAAATGGGAACAACAGGCTTGGTAGGTGCCTTGGTGCCAGTAGTCTTGACCTTTTTGTAAGAAAGGAAGTCCTAAGGGCAGTTTAGGTTAAACTAGATAGATGGTTCCTGAACCTCTGGAGCAACGTCCTTCATTATGACAAACGAGGCTTTCTCAAGAACGACCTCGAGATCTTCAAATTCTGCTCCAAACTTGATGGTGAAAGGGACATAGTGGGCATCGTGGCTCCTCGGCAGGTTGCAGAATAAAGAGAGCATTAGGCAGGCCATTGCAGCAGCTTTAAAAGAGAATCTGGGGTTAGCTATTTGTCAAAAACCTCATAATCTTAGCGCAAGCACTAAAATTTAACTGAGGTCAAGTTTTTTTTTATTTTGTTTATGGCGGGTTTTGAAATTTTAGAAAAATTAGTTTAAAAGTAGAAAAAATTTATTAATATAAGGAAATTTTAAAAGCACACGCAGCACGACACAATTTAATTTAACTTTCAAAATAACAAATCAAAGTCAAAAAGGAGCTATGAAGTGTTTAGGACCCAGTGCGGGACTGACTTAACAACGCACAATGCCTAGGTGGAACTAATCCACCAACACACCTATTAGGGTCCGAGCTATTGGGATCCGAGCTCATATGAAGATTAAAAAGTCCTTAATGGCCTCTTGAACTTCTCTGTTCAAAGGTGATTTAACAGACGGTCTTGAAGTCCAAAAGAGTTGACCGTACTTTACTAAAATAGAAATGGGTAAAGCATGCCAATGTAGGAAAGGTAATTTGGTTCGTGAGGGAGATGAACACATTACCGATGTATGAAGATAATACTTCTTGATTTAAATGTAGCAAAAAACTAGTCCCCAAAGGAGTCGCCAGAAGCTGTTGACACTATTTTTGGTTAGAGGAGTTGCCCGTTAGAAGCTGTCGGTCACTGAATTGAAATCCTGTCGCCCACTTCGAAAGGACATTTAACGGAAGGACGTTTTAATTTACATATTATATATAGTTTAGAAAAATATGAAATCAAACTGTCCCTATATTTTTTGTAGTTTAAATGAAAGAGCACTATACCTCAAACCTCAAACCATGTATCTATCCCGAAGGATAAACACAAGACTTAAGGATGAGGCTCGATCAAATAAAGTAAGAAATATATGACATCCATTTGGTCTGCAAAAGCCATTTTATTTGCAAATAAGTTCCCCAATTTAATACAAACAATTAAATATGATTTATATTAAGCTAGGTTCGGACAAGCTTCCTATAAGGGCAAACCCCAAAAGTTAATTACATCTTAGATAACCGAAGTCACCTAAGAAAACTCTCTATAAAAATTGGGAAATATTATCTTCAAAGAGTTCAAAAGGATAGGAATTTTCAATGAAATAGGAAAAAGAAGTGTGAAATGGGAATGAGTCAAATTTGGAACATTTTATTTTAGTAATCCAAAGGAGGAAGAACTAGGATATGTCATAGATCTAATAGAGAACCTTGGTGATTTCCCAGTCTATCCTATTGATTGGCTTTAGTTTTGAGGAGAAATATTTAGATGTTGTATTCTACTAATTTTATTTTTTAGGGCTTACATTCGTGTGAAACGATCACACAAATAGTCTGGAAGATGTGAGAATTTAGTTTGTGACGAACGACAACCTCGGAATCCTAAGATGATTTAGAGCTTAGATTGTATAGTAGAGCTGTACAAAGGCCTAAAGATGAGGTAAGGATTTATGTTGTATAAGCCGACAACCTCGAAATCATATGGCTTGGTTGCTTAATTTTAAGGAAGGAAATTGGTTTAGCTAGAAAAGATAGGTTTTGCTGTTAAAGATGGTCGTGCAGCCCACCATGCTAGCTCCAAGTTCCTCATCATGATGAGTTTAAATTTTCTAGGGTCCATGTGATTGTAGTTCTATAAAAAAATTTATGGGGGCATGCTAAAGTTGATTAGAGCGACACCGGTTAGGATCCTACGGTTCCCTCATTCTGGTACCACTATTTTCTATCGAATTCACTTAGTCCATATGAATTTATTAAATTCAACTTAATGAGTTACATACTTTCATTTAGATGGTGGGAAGCCTCATTAGCAACCGTAGGTTACCTCCTCTGAGGGATTCCCGATCATCCGATAGAGACATCTTAATTTAGTTGTAGTTGTTATTTTGTGAT
>NW_018251671.1:0-16368 GCF_001263595.1 Phalaenopsis equestris | reverse complement strand
TTTATATATTTATTTATATGTAAGAATGGGATTTTTCAATGAAAATTTCATAACTTGACCAAGGCAAAACCTATTTAATTGAAATTTTTATTGTAGGTAGATGTAGACTAGAGAAACACTTGGCCCAAACTTCATATTTTTTTAGTTTTATTTGAATTATTATAATTAATTTAACTTATGGAGTATTAATTAATTATAAATTATTTTAAATGTGTAAGAGTAAGTTTTATATTTTTCTAAAATCTCTCTAAGGTCAAGGAACTTAGAGATATAAATTTTTCATTTTTTTTATTTTTTTTTTAAATTTTTAAAATTTTTTAAGTGAAAGATTAAGAAAAAATCATTTTTTAGCCTTTAAAAAAATCTTTAAAACTTTTAAAATATTCCAATTATTCTTAAGTGCTTAGGAAAAAATTTAGATCATTTTCATGAATTTTACTAATATTGTTTTTTATTAAATTTTAATTATTTAAATATTCAGAATAGGCGTAAATATGAAGTTTTTATTTTGTTTACAATTTTATTTTCAAAATGTTTCTTTGATCACAGAGAACTCCCAAAACCAATTCTTATGGTTTTTTAAGTTATATTGTAATTATTAAAAATCATTTTAATGTCAAAAATTCCGTTTAACTTAGAAAATCAATCTGAGTATGTGCTCCAAATATTTTGAAAATTTTATGGGAAGGTCTCTAAACTTTAAATCATTTAGCTATTTGATTTTAATTATTAAATCATTTTAATTAGACATAATCAAGTCATTTAGCTGTTTATTTTTCCTAAATTAATTTTCTTTGTGTTTTAGGATTTTGAGAGAGTTAAGTGTGTTCTTAATAACTTAGCTCATGAAATATTTTCCAATGGATTCTTTGATCACAATAGATCTTCCAAAATTCCTTTGGATTTTTTTTAAGTAATATGCTAATTATTATGATTAACTTATGCAAATAATAGACATTTACTTGAGAAATATGGATCTCTATCTAGAGGTCTTCTCTAACTTTGAAAAAAATAAAGAATATCCCCCATGATAGAGGCAACAACATTCCAAAATATCAAACAATGGTGAAATGTCTACATGCATTGAGAGTTAAAAAACTCAAATCAGTATTTAATTAATTAAAAATAAAATATTCATCAAATAAACTTCAAACCTTTTTCACATTTTTCTCCATTATTCACTGAGCACTAGGATATTTTTATTTTATTTTTGGGATTTTTTTACACCAACATATGAATTTTTAAATGTAGGAAGCATTTCTGAGCTATTTAAATCCCTTTTTTTCTACATAAACATGCGGCGCCATGTCATCCTTGGCATCTCCGAAGCTCCACGTGGCGTCTTCTGGTTCAGGGCTTCCATTTTAGTCAGTCCATGCTTTATGGACCACGCTCCCATCCGGCGCAATCAGAGCCCTCCATTTGATACACGCGCGATCCAACGGTTCTGGGTCATTGTCCCCAAATAGGCTAACTCGAGAACCGTTCACTCTAAAACCTTAAGATCTCCCTCTAGACTCAACCAAATCTCCTTGGGTTTCATCTTATGGACTTGTCTAAGTGAGACAAACACATTAATATAGTAAACATACGAATAAATCAACTCTAATTAAATGGTGAATGAAAATAGACTTGTGAAGAGGGAGAGTTCAATAACTTTACTATGAGAAGGTAAGTTTCAGTTAGAGGCACTTGACACAATTTTGGAGGACCAAGGAGGCTAGGGATTGATCCATTGGTCGTGGTGAAAGGTCTAAACCCAAATTTGATCAAGGCCAAATTTGGGTGTTGAACAAAGTCTAGTGTAAAGGCTCTCCGTAAGGGGGGTTTGATGGGGCTTTGTCTTCTTTCACTGTGGTGAAGGTGTGGGTAAATTTAATTTAATTTTTTTCACTGTGGAGGTGTGGAGAGTTCTGTCTTGTCTCTAATAAGGATTTGAGCTTAAAAATTGAACTCTGGCAAGGGGAATTGGGGCAAGCAAGTGGTTGGGTTGCATTAAGGAGGTCTGAAAGAGGCTTTGGGAGCAATTTAGAGGGGTCTCCTTGAGAAAATTTCAGCATCTCTCTCTTGGCCATGATAGGGCCATTTTATAGCCATTGTCAAAGAGGGGAACTCAAGGTCTGGTCATGGGTGCAAAGGGTCTTTTGGGTTGAGGGCTGAGAAGCCCTCAAGAGCCATTCGGATGAGCGCCTATATGTTTAATATTGGGTTTGATTCAAGGATGGTGGCTCTTGGTTTGGCCATTTTTTGGCCCCCAAGTTGGCTAGCCAGCCACGGAGTGGTCACCTCTGGGCTAAGGAAGGTCGGGGGGTGGCTAATGATGATTAACTCCCTTTGACAATCAATGACGGAAGAAATTTTTTGGTTAATGACTAAAAAAGGGAATGAATCACTTAATTTGGAGATCCATTGGTCCATAGCTTGCTTTGATTGATTAAGCTGGTTTAGCATGGTCCTTATAAGGAGCTTAGTGGCTGTGGAGTAACAAATTTTTTGAATTTAGGGTTGTTAGGCCAATTTTCATGTATAGGTTCAATTTGGGTCTAAATGGCTAAAAGTTAGGTTTGGATTAGAATAGCCATGAATTTGAGCCCAAATAATTGATTAGCATTGTGTATATATTGTAATTATGATATTTGGTGAAGGATTGAAATGATTTTGAGTTTAATTCGAGGTTCAATTTGAAGGATTTTGGAATTTTGGTCACTTTGGGCATGTTGGGCTAAACTTGAGTCTGGATTGGGCTAAGCTTGGGCTAAGTCCAAATTTATTATTGAAATTGGTCAATAGGAATGCCATGGATAGTTTTAAACATAAATTGGGTGCCAATTCTGGGGTTAGGGTATTCACTTTGGTGAAATTTTGAGATATAGCCAATTTGGGGCAAATTTAGGGTTATTTTGGATTTAGGTTAAAATTAAATGAAATTGAGGCTTCACGAAGTCACATTTAGGGTTAAAATTAAATGAAATTGAGGCTTCACCAAGGCATATTTAGCCTCAAGTTTGATGTTTAGGATTCTTATGAAGAGTTTATGATTCAAATTGAGGCTAATGGAGTAAGCCATGGGGTTCAATTTGGTGAGGTTAAGTCATGTAGCCAAAATTGGGGGTTTGACCTAGTTCAAAATTGGGCTCAAAGCATGGGCCAATTGAGCTTGGATTTGGTTTAATATGATTAAATGGAAGGTGAATGTGAGTTCAAGACTGAAATTGTGAGAAATTGGGACCGAATTGATGGACACTTGAGCTAAATTTGGGGAAATTTGGCCTTTAAAGGCAATTGGGTGGTTTTGGTCAAAATGATCAAATTGGTCAATTTGGATCCAAATGGGTTTTGGAAACATTTGGAGTTATTTTGAAGGGTTTGGAAAAGTTTGGGGTGCCAAAGGCATTTTTATAATTTTGGCAATTTTTGGGGTATTTTAGTAAATTTGGAATTTTTGGGTAGTTTTGGGTAATTTGGGTATTTTCAAAAGGTTCGAAATAATTTTTAACAAATTTTTATATTTTGGATGAATTTAAGGATTTTGACCAAATTTAGGGCTCCAAAGGTATATAGGTAATTTGGGGGATTTTGGAGTGAAAGGCTGAGTTGGATGTTTTTGGTAGAATTGGGAAGCTAACCACCAGAGATGAGTTATAGACCAATGGAATCCCCTTTTGGGTCCTCTATCTACTGGTCTTAGCTAAACCCTAGCCTAAGGCTAGTGGATTTAGGGGACCATTTACATGAGTCTCCCAAAGGATCAAGGGACCAAAGTCAAGAAAATTTGGGTTTAAGGTTGTGAGTGATTGTGCGTTAAAGTAAGTGCAAGCGAGTGCATTAGGTCCAGAGAAACACCCAGAGTCAACCCTAAGAGCAAGCAGTCCTATGGAAACTCATCTTGAGCTCCTCCATAATGACCCCACCAACTAAGTGCTAAAGGTTAGGACAAATATGTGGAACTTCAAGTTGAGCAAGGAAGAGAGTAGAATTTCTAATGGTGAGGGTTCCTTTTCTAGTTTTCTAGGAATAGTCAACAGGAAAGTCCTATGGCTAGACCTAAGGCTACTAAAGAGGAAAAACTAAACCTCAACCAAAAGTGAGGTCAACACCAAGCCTACCAGATTTTAATCCCTTGACTCTTTTGGGAGACTCACGTAGATATGGTCTCCTAGAACCTTAGCTCTAGGTTAGGGTTTAACTAGAACCAGTAAATGAGAGACCCAAAGTAGTGAATTCTATTGGTCCATGGCTCATGTAGGGTGATTGACACCCAAATTTTACCAAAATACCCTTGGTGACTCAAATTATCCAAAAATCTTCCAAATCACTTCAAGTGTCCCCAAAATCAATTTGAACTACTCCACTGAGATCAATTTGATCAATTTGACATATTTTGACCAAAAGCCCCAAATTGCCTTTAAAGGCCCAATTACTCCAATTAACCTCAAATTTCAAGAAATTTGATCGAAATTTCCCCCAATCCCAACTCTAAACTTACATTCATAATGTCTAAGCATGATTGAAATGAAATCCAAGTCCATTTGACCCACATTTGTATTCAATTTTAACCCAAATCAAAAAGCCCCAATTTGACCCAAAACAAAAATCTCACTCAATCGAACCCCCAATCTATCCAATTGCCATAATTTTGAATCATAAACTCCTTAAAACACTCCCCCATTCCAAATTGAGCCTTCAATTATCCTTTTTCAAGCCCCAATTTTACTCAAGGTCAACTTGAAACAAAACCCCAAATTTGCCCCAAGTTAGCCATGTCCCCAAATTCAACCAAAGAACCCCTATTGCCCCAAATTAGCCATGTCCCCAAATTCAACCAAAGAACCCCCATAGCCCCCATTCAATTTCTATCTAAAACTCTTAATGACAATTTTTAGGATCAATTTGAGCCATCAATTGGGCCGTAGAAAACTCCAACCTAACTCAAACCGAAGCCTAACCCAACATCGCTAAAATTGACCAAATGACCAATGTTATGGTTAGCCCAAGCCAAACCCAACTTCAAGCCAATGTAACCTAAGCCAATTTAACCTAAATTGAACCCATGCACCAAAATTGACTAAGCCATGCCAAATTGATCAAACCAAAGCCTCCACAACCACCTTCACTAATGACCTAGATAGACTCACCTAGCCCACCCTACTTGACTAGCCCACCCTACGTGAACTATGGACCAATGGTCCCTTGATTTAGAGGGATTTCACCCTATTTTTGGCTTAAAACCAAATATCATTCCATCTTGCCTTACCATTAGTGTTTAACCATCATTAAGCACCCCTTGGCCTCCCTGAGCCCAACAGTGACTAAATTATGGTCAGCCACCTCCTTAACCGCAAGAAAAACCCAACCCAAGAGAATTCTAAAAGGCCAAAACCAAAAATTAAACCTCCCTAAGTTGGCTTAGCCCCATTGGCAATTAAAGCCTTTCTTCCCTCCACCTCACTAAGCATTACTACCCAATTCCCAGCCTTGAGCTCCACCAGGAAACCATGGTTATAAATGGAGCTCTCTAGTACCAAAGAGTAGAGTGCTTGAAGCCTTGAAGAAACTCTACCAAAATCCTACTAGAGCCTCTCCAAACATTTTTAGGTTTACCTTTGGCGCCGTCGGCGCTGAGTAAAAATTTCAGTTGTTCTGTTATTCTGAACCATCGGTGCTGCCCTTGGCACAATCAGCGTTGAGTACTTCTTCAAAAACATCATTTTGACTCTAAATTCCATCCTTTTTGCTTCCTTTTTCCTTGAATCCTAAAAATCAGCAAACTGCAAGAAAACATCAAAATATCTTCCATTAAGGTGCAATATCACCAAAAATAAGTATAAAATATGGGTCTAAAAATGCATATATTTTTGGTGTATCACTAAACTCCTATGAAGCTTCTCCAACCATCTGATTGAGGTAAGCCCTCTCACACAAAGGTATTGAGCTCTCATCCTAAAATGAGCTTTATTTGATTCTACTTGCATATAGATGGTATTTGATAGCATTGTAACTGTATGGATGGTTTGTCCTGAGTAGATGAAGCTGTAGAAAAAAACCCCATGTGATTTGGTTGAGTATCGAGAGAGATCTTATGGTTTGAAGTTTAACGGCTTACGAGTTAAGTTAATAGGGGGAAATGAACAGATGTTGTCCGTTTCCGCATTTATGCAATGGACGATCGTGATGGATTCAGACACAAAGATGAAGTACGATGGAGTGGTAATCAGGTTGATGAGGTGGCTACATGGCTGGTGGCATCAAATGGGAGAGCACTGCGTGGAAAGCTTGATGAGGACAAGGATCCAGTAAATCTCGTGGGGTTTAAATAGAAAAATAGGCCTTTTCTGAATTATTTAATAAAAAGAAAAATAGGTCTTTTCTGAATTATTTAAATACTATAACTCTGAAAATTCATATATTTTCATAGAAAAATCATAAAAATAAATAAAAATACTCGTTTGTTCAGTGAACAGAGGAAAATAATGTGGACTAAACATAAAAATTATTTGTTGACTCTTTGATTTTTACTAAATTAAATGCTCTATGTGGTATCTCAATTCATTATGGCTAAGAATTGCTCACCATACCTTAAAATTTTTAGGGTTGATTTTGTCATGACAATAGGTGTGTTCTCTGATCTTTCCAAGGTTAGGGGACATCTCCATGCTTCTAACCCTAATTTTTAAGCTAAGATGGTTATTTTAGCTTAAATTTATTACATAATGTAAAATAACACTTGGAAAATTATGGGATAAATTGTAATAGGTTTTCTGTGGTCAGAGAAGCTTAGGAAAAATATTATGATGGCTTGAACAATTTTGTACATTTTTATATTTAAATAAGTGTGTATATCTTGTATTAATTTATGTAAATTAAATATTGATAAAAATTGACAAAATCAATCCCACACAGTGCATAAAAATCATGTTAACCCACTATGAAAATTTGGAAATTATTTGATTAAGTTTAAGCATTAAAGTTGATTTTTTAAGAAACATTGTATTTTTGTCCAAAACTAATATTTTTGTCCAAAACCAATAATATTAAATTAAATACACTTAGCAAAATTATGAAAAGTGTTTTGCTGAGTTCCTTGTGATTAGGAGCAATTAGGAAAAAGAAAAGTTATTTTTGGTAAAATACTTGATTTTTGAGCTATAGATTAATATAAAAATAATTAAAAAAACTTAAAAATTTCAAAAATACAAAAAATATTTTGAAATGTGCCTAATTGTTTCCTGATGACTTAGTCATTAAAATATTTTTGCCTAATTTTTCTAAGTTCAAAATAAAATTTGTAAGGGCTTGAAATATATTTTTCTTATTTTCTTACCTAAAATAATTATAATAAGTAAATTAAAAATCATAAAAATATAAAAAAATTGTCTCTCTGAGTTCTTTGAGCTTAAAATATAAAAATATATTTTTTGTAATTAAATTATATTTTTTGAATAACCAAAACATTCTTTTGAAGAATAAATAACTAAATAATAATTTAAATTTGATTTTGGAAATCATGGTATTTTACCTTAGTGTTTTCTCTGACCTAGGGGAAATTCTAATAATTTTTGCCATGAAATTTTTTTTTATTTTGATTGATTAAATAAATCAATATTAAAAACCCTATTTTTCTTGGTTTAAATAATTATTTAAGTTAAATTAAAATTTGTGAAAACCACATTTTCTTCTATGAAGTTTTAATTGCCCTATGGGAAGGGCACTCTAAAATCATTAAAGTCACTTGAATTATGCTTAACGAGTTGTCAAGTGAAGAGCCCCAAGGGAAAAGTGAAAATTTTAGATTTTAATACCTTAAACAAAATTTAGGATTAACCAAAGGGAAGCATGGGTAATTTTGATCCTATATGTTTGGATGATTTAAACATAATGGGTAACAAGTAGAAACCAACCTACCACCATTCTATGATAAGAATATAATTGAAATTTGTTAAATTATTAAGACATGGAAGTTAATAAATTATTAGAAGATCCTCAAGTGATGGGCTTATGTTAGGGAGATGATATGTAACTTATTTAAGTCCATAAGTAATGATACTATGATCTTTTAATCAAAATCTATATCACCTAAATGAAAATTCTAACATTTGCTAATCTTTTTCACATTAAGATTGTTAAGGGCTTGGTAGTGATATAGATGTGATAATTTGAATTCATTTAATGGGATATAGAAGGATAACATGATTGATGATAAACATCTCGAAGTACTACAAGCATAACCTTACTGGTGGGTACAGTCTTTAATAACCTAAACTTCCCTTCGGGGCACTCATCCTTTTAACTTTTAAGTAAAATATCAACTGATTAATTGATTACTCTGTCCTCAGGTACCCTGTCCTCAGAATGATTAAAATGTCAAGATTCACTAGGTAGTAGGGAAATTTTAATTTTACCTTGGATGACTAATAGAACAATATGATAAGTTCAAAATGAACTCAAAGGTTTCAGGTAATCTTTAAAGCAGTTCAGGTTCATTCCCCGAACACTTTAAATCTCTTAGACATTTTGAAGGACAAATTAAACTTGTTGTATTTGTTCTAAAATCATCCACTAAGATCTTTCGAGACTCAATAAGTCATAAGTTTGAGGTCTGTTAAATACACCTTCATCTACTCTTACAATTTAAATTTATTCCAAAAGTATATACATGTTACGAAAGCTAACATTTCAAGTAGAGGAACAAGAAGAATCGACATGTATGCTTTTAAGTTATTGCACTGTAATTTACTTTTATTTACATTTCATTCTTTAATTTATTTAATCGAGCCCTTATCAGTAATTAGTGTTTCTACCCAACAGGATAGAAGCGTTGCTTGTGGTGTTAGGCTAATTTATTTAAACTAGTGAGGATATGAGATCGCTCTGAGGATATGAGATCGCTCCGGTTTTATATTTTTAAAGTTTAAAATACTACTTTTGCTTAAATTTCATATAAAAATAAATTAAACGGGCATGGAGATATCCTTTCCGGCAGCCGACAATTTTCAATTTGGCGACTGACAGCTTCTGGCAACTCTGTTGAGGACTAGTTTCTCTCTCCATTTAAATCAGGAAATCTTGTCTTCAATCATTGGTAATGTGCCCATGTCCCTTATGGACCAAATTACCTTTCTTTCGTTGACATGCTTCACCCATTTCTTTCATGGGAAAGTACTGAACTATTTCGGACTTCAGGACCGCCCGTTTAATCACCTTTGAACAGAGATGTTCAGGAGTTCATTAGAACTTTTATCTTTTTTGTGGGGACAGACCCCCAATAGGTGTATTGGTGGGCTAGTTCTTTCAAGGCATTGTGCGTTGTAAAGTCGGTCTCCCACTGGGTCCTAACATTCACTTCCCCTTTCGAGTTTTGTTTGTTACTATTCAAATTAAATTGAATTGTGTCATGTTGTGCCTGCTCTTTAACCTTTTAATTAATTAAATCCTTCTACTTTCAAACTATTTCTATAAAATTTTAAAATCTCACAAACTAAAAATTAAATAAAGCATGCCCAGTCTAGAGATCGGCCTTTGTGAAGTTTTAATGTTTGCACTAGAATTACAAGGTGTTGGCCAGATAAATAACCCAAGAGCTTTGTTCTTGAAGCTTCTGCAATGGCGTTTCTGATGCTAACTTTCTCCTACAACTTGCCAACTAGTTGTAATGCCCACAATGTCACTCCCACCATCAAGTATGCAACTGGATTCGATGAACTTGAAGTCATTCTCAGGATAGCCCCGTTCGTCATAATGAAAGTTGCCGCTCTAGAAGTACAAGAGCCTTCCATTGAATTTAACGTGAACTGTCCCCAAGATTTCCCTTCATGCAAGAAGTTGAAAACTACTACCCCAACACCTGCTAAGTCTTTTGTCCCATTTTTTGCCAAAGGAAAGGAAGTTATGAATGTGGAAGATAGATCTAGAGAATTTACAGTCCCACCATCGGTATTTGAAATTGGATCAAGTTCAAAGTTTGCGTCGTTAACTCAAATTCAAAGAAGAAACCACTGTCAAAGGGCTCAAATGGTCGCTAAAGCACAAATTCCCAAGAAGATACCTATTGATGAGTTTCTTCACAAGGAGGAACTTGGATTATTGGAGGCCGCTCCACTCTTGTGAGGGAGTAGGTTTCACACGTTGATGAATACTAATGGATATGAAAGTGTTTAAGAGATCATTGATACCTTACCATCATTTAATGGTCATATTGAGGAGAGGGAGAAGCTTCCTCCTATCATTAAAGTCCATACAGTGTTCTAAAGATTGACTGCTAAAGTAGGATGTTCATTCATTGAGCTGCTTAGGCGAGTGGGATGTACACTATCCCCTCGGATGAAGAAAGTTATTTAAAGAGATTTCAAATATGTCCGATAATCTCAGAAGTCAACTGAATATTTGCTAGCCCATATTTTTGTCAGGTTCTGTCTAGGGTGTCGAGTTGATACTACCGTCACTATCATAGATTTTATTGCCTCTACCACTCCAAGGTCTGCATGACATCAATCGGAAAAGTCACATCTAGGTCCAAGGATATCGCTAATTTTTGCTCGTAAGAATGCCTAATGAGAGAGAAGATAAATCAGTCACCCGAATTTGTGTTTGGTCTCCACTACGGGGAGCATGCCTTTTTTTTGCAAAACCAATGCCTCCATTGAGACACCCCATCTCAAGACATCACAACCAAAGAAGAAGGTATGGATACCCATGGTTGTCGTAATAATATGGTTCAATGAGCCCATAGGACAAGAATGTGGAATAAAGCAAGGATCCAAAGTATCAGACATCATTACAGCTATTGCTACTGAGTTTGAAGAACAAGTAGAAGATGTACAGAGAAATCCTCTAGATCTTAAAACAATCTAAGAATCAATAAATGAAGAAAAAGTTGAAAAGCATATAGCTGAGATTTATGATGCACCAAAAATATATGTATTTTTAGTCCTATATTTTATACTCATTTTTGGTGATATAGTGCTTTAAAGGAAGGTATTTTTCATGTTTTATTGTATTTTATTGATGTTTAGGACTTGAAGCAAAAAGGAAGCAGAAATGATGAAATTTAGAGTCAACATGGTGTTTTGGAAGAAATACTAAGTGCCGACAGTGCCAAACTGGACGCTGACGGTGCAGACCTACAGAATAAAGGCCAGAATTTCCTTAGTGCCGACGACGCTAGGACTAACGCTGATGGTGCCAGAACTAGTGTCGAGAGCACCATTTGATAGAGAGAACTGAATTAATTTATGGGACACTGGCGCCGACTGCGCCAATATCGGTGCAAAATCAATTTCTAGAAGATTTGATGAATTGGAATGCTTTTTGAAGAGTTTTTTGATGCACCTATTGGGAAACAAACATTAGGCTCTATTTAGAGTGAAAATTGATCAAATCTCTTCTGCCCCCCTCAACAACTTTGAGTCCTTTAATCATTTAAGTCTTTAGAGTTTTGAGTTTCATGGTAAGTTTAAGTATGAATTCTTTTCTAAGAGTTGTTAGAGAGGGAGATAAGTGAAAGATTTTTTCTTCCTTACATCTTCTAAGAGAGAGTCAAGAGTATTGTAAATAGAGAAAAGGTCCAAGAGAGGCTACAAGTGATTTGCTTTGAGAAATATTTTCAGAAAAGTTTTTCTTGTTTATTATTATTGTATGAACTTTCTTTTATATATGAAATTTGTGTTTTGTTGTATCTTTCTCATGAAGTCTGACTAGTTTTTTTTTATCTTTCTCCCTACTCTAAGATATGGTGAAATGAAGAGATAATTTGGATGTGCCAATCTTAAAATATAAAATAATTTGTGATGGTTTTTCCACTCACTTGTTAATTTACTTTTCGATCTGACCAATTAAAATGTTAAAATATGTTGTGAAACATATGATCCCTGAAATGGAGTATGAGTTCTACAACAGAGGGTGAGAGACTAAAATCCCCAATTTGTTCTTAGTGTTTAAGTGCTAAAGTGAGCATTAGCCTTCAGGGGAAGGGAAGTGGGAGCTCTGGAGTGAGAGCCAGTATCCTCCGAGCCTAACCATGAATTTAGGGATTAAACCTGAGCTTATCCAATGATACTCTATAAAACTGAATCAGGGTAGAGAATTAAAATTGCTCCTATTTGGCACAATACAGATTTAAACAATTTATCTCATCTTATTTCACCTAACTCGTTGTAGTGGGAAAGATACTTTTTCATATTAGATAACATCATCACATAAACATAGTTTGGTAGTTACTGTTTAAACTTTGCATTTTAGTTTGGTTAGTAGTTAATAATTTAGTTCTGATAGTAAATCAAATAATTGAAATTAATGAAAATAATTTTATTTTATTGCGGTGAATTTCCCAGTTAATTTATCATTTCAAATTTAAACATTCATCGTGGGATCAATATTTAGGGCTTAAACATAAAGTCCTGTATTACTTGATAACGATATGTATACTTGCATAGATTCCCTACATAAATTGCTTAAATTTTTTATTCATAAAATAAAGCATCAAGTTTTTGGCACCGTTATAAAGCATAGTAAACTTTATATATTTTGCGCAACTATATCATCGGGATCAAGTTTTTGGTGCATTGCTTAAGAGTATTTTTAAGAAATTTTTCTTTGCTTATTATATTTTGTTATGTGAAATATTAGATAAAATGATTTAGTACCTTACGATTTAGAATTAGAATACACTATTAGAAAAGTTTGAAAACAAAAAAAAATGAATTAAAAATTTGAACAAAATGACGAATAACGTAGATAATCAAAAAAATGAAAATTGACAATGACCTTTAAAAGAATATGCTAATCCTACAACAGATGAACATAACTTGACTATTCAAAATCCTGATGTTGCTGTTATTTCATTTATGCTTAAACCTACTATTATCTAAATTTTACATAATAATCAGTTTGGAGGAACACCTACTGAAGATCTTAACTTACATCTTGCTAGTTTTCGTGAATAATCTGCTACATTTAAGTGATCCATTAATTTCAGAACTTTTTGATGAAGCGTACTCTTTCATAGAGGAAATAACTACTAACAATTTTCAATGGCCCGCTGAATGGGTAAATCCTAAGAGAGTAGCTAGTTTTCATGATTTTGATGCAATATCTATTTTAACATCTCAAATTATCGCTATATCGAAAAAGATTGATCAAATTGGAGTGAACTATTCTCAAATACCACAAATATTAGAGGAAAATTCACTAGGACAGATAATTGATACTCAACCATCTTATGAAACCTTGAATGCTATAAATAATCAAAATAATAAACCATATTCTAATTATTATAACCCTGAATGGAAAAATTAGCGTAATTTTAGTTGGAATAATTATAAAAATTGGGTGAATCCTTCAGGAAATTCAAACAACCAGGGAAATCCTAACTAGCATTATCGTTCTGGATTTAACTTTAACCATAACCCACAAGTCAACGAAAAGAAGTTGATGATGGAAGAAGTAATGTTGAACATGAGAAATCAAATACAAAATCAAGGGGCTGCTATTAGAAATATTGAATCAATTAGGAAATATTGCTACTGCACTTAGTAACAGACATTCAGGAATTCTTCCGAGTACTGTGGAAGTTAATCTAACAGATCAAAATAAAGAGCAAATTAAAGTCATTCAATTAGGAAGTGAAAAAGAAGTAGAAATAGAATCTAAAGAGAAACTGAAGTTGAGGAGGAACAGGAAGAGATTGAAAACAGCCACAACGAAAATGAACCAATACATTTTCCTTTAGAAAAACCACTGCCTTCATTTCCTCAATGATTGAAGCAGAATAATAAAGATAAATAATTTACAATTTGTTTGGAAATCCTTAAAAAGTTAAAGATAAATTTTCTTTTCATGGAGGCTTTGGAATAAATGCCCAATTATATAAAAAATATGAAGGATATACTAAACAAAAAAAAGAAAGTTTTCAGATCTTGAGACCATTGCACTCAGTGAAGAATACAACACTATTATTCAGAAAAAGCTTCCTGAAAAGTTAAAAGATCCTGGTAGTCTTACTATACCTTGTGTTATTGGTGAAATTTTTTTTTGGAAAAGCATTATGTGATTTAGAAGCAATTATCAATCTTATTCCTCTATTGATTTTTAAACATTTAGATTTAGGAGAGATTTCCCCTACTACTGTAACTCTTCAGTTAGTTGTTTGCTCAATAACTTATCCTAAAAGAGTTATAGAAGATGTATTAGTGAAAGTGGATAAATTTATTTTTCCTGTAGACTTTATCGTATTAGATATGGAGGAAGATAAAGAGATTCCTATTATTTTGGTTAGACCATTTCTTGTAGCAGGGAGGACTATGATAGATGTGCAAAAAGGAGAATTAATAATGAAAGTCAATGATCAAGAAGTAACATTTAATATTTCAAAAACTATGAAATATCCTACAATTGAAAAATATAATGAATGTTTTAGCAATGAAGTTACTGATTCTCTGACTAATGAGCAATTGAAGGAAGTGTTTGAAGAGACATTAAGGCAAGATGAGTATTGAGATAATGAGAATAAAATAAAAGAGGAGAACTTAGATTATGTTCAGGATAAATTTGAAACTTTAGACATGTTGGAAAACAATAATAAAAATCTTATTCCTTCAAGTATTAAACCACCTGAACTTGAATTCAAAGTATTACCTGCCCATTTAAAATATTTGTTTTTAGGAGATTCATTTATATTGTCTATTATTGTATTTTCTGATTTAACTGAAATTCAATGACAAAAATTAATACAAATGTTGAAATGATATAAAAAGGCTTTTGGATGGACTTTAGCAGAAATTAGAGGAATTAGTCATTCAATTTGTATGCACAGAATTCTATTAGATGAATAATATGAACCTAATGCTGATCCTCAGTGAATATTAAATCTAATAATGAAATAAGTTATTAAAAGAGAAATCTTAAAATGATTAGATGCTGAAATTATATATCCTACTTCAGACAGAGCTTCGGTAAGTCTAATTCACTGTGTTCCAAAGAAAGGAGGAGAGACAGTTGAAGAAAATGAGAAAAATGAATTAATTCTAATAAGACAAGTAACTGGTTGGTGAATTTGTATAGAGTATAGAAAATTAAACATGGCCACTGGGAAAGATCACTTTCCTTTACCTTTCCTACACCAAATGTTGGATAGATTGGTTGGAAACAAATATTACTACTTTCTAGATGGATATACCAGGTATCACTAAATTTTAATTGCTTTTGAGGATCAATAAAAAACAACATATACAATCCCTTATGGACTATTTGCTTTTCGTAGAATGTCTTTTGTATTATGTAACGCACCTGCAACATTTCAAAGATGCATGATGGAAATTTTTAGTAATTTAATTGAACATGGAATGGAAGTATTCATGGATGATTTTTCTATAATCATTAATTGAACATGGAATGGAAGTATTCATGGATGATCTTTCTATAAATAATCAGGACTTCAATTGAATTATGCTTAAATAATTTAGAAAAAATTTTGGAATTATGTGAAAAAATGAAACTAGTACTAAATTGGGAAAAATGTCAATTTATGATTGCAGGAGGAATTGTTCTTGGCCATAAAATTTTGGGCATAAAATTTCTAAAAATGGCATAGAAGTAGATCGTACAAAAATTGAAATTTTTGAGAAATTACCACCTCCTACTTCGGTTAGAGGGGTAAGAAGTTTTCTAGGACATGCTAGTTTCTACAGGCGTTATATAAATTTTTTTTCAAAAATAACTAGGACATTATGCCAACTTTTCGAAAAAGATACAAAATTTGATTTTAATGAGGAATGCATAAATAAAATTGAACTATTGAAAGAAAAATTCATCACTGCACCTATAATAGTTCCACTTGAATGGGAGAATCCATTTGAAATATTGTGTGATGCTATTGGAGTTGTTTTAGGCAAAAGCACAATAAAGTTTTTAAACTAATATACTTTGCTAGTAAAACTCTAAATGATGCTCAAATTATTTACACTACTACTGAAAGAGAGTATTTCCTATAGTCTATGCCTTCGATAAGTTTAGACCTTACTTAATTGGAGTGAAATGTCTAGTGCATACATATCATTTTGCTATCAAATATTTGATGCAAAAGAAAGATGCTAAACCAAAATTAATTAGATGGATACTTCTTCTGCAATAGTTTGATTTTATGATAGTTGATAAGAAGAGAAATGATAATCAAGTAGCTGATCATTTGTCTAAACTAGAACAAGAAATATTAACTTATCTTGCAAATAAAATTTTGGAAACTTTCCCTGATGAACAATTATAAAATATTTATGTAATGAATATACCGTGGTACATCGATATAATAAATTATATTGTGAGTGATACTCTACCACCTGATGTTAAGAATTAAAAATTAAAGAAAATTATATATGATTC
>NW_018251670.1:0-12304 GCF_001263595.1 Phalaenopsis equestris | reverse complement strand
AAGAACTAGGGGATGTCACGAATCCTGAGGAGAACTTCGCTGACTTCTCAAGCTCTTCTCTTCCAAATAAATATTATTTAAATATTTCATCTTACCAATTTTATTATTTAGGGCTTACATGTATGCTAGATAGTCACAAAAGTAGCTTGAAAGATATGAGGATTTAGGTCATCACGAGTGACAACCTCAGAATCCTAAGGCGAGTTAGTGCTTAAATCGTATAGCTGAGCTATACAAAAGCATAAGAAAATGAGTTGAGGATTTATGTCACACTGGGAAGACAACCTTAGAATCCTATTGTTTAATTCTAAAAAAAGATTTGTTGTTCTATATCCTCATGCTGTTGTAAATCCTCATGTTGTTGCATATTGCTGTTGTGGAAGGCCGCCCACAAAGTTAGCTCCAGGCTCCTTGGTGAAGTAGCAATCCTAAAGTCTAAGGTGTAAAAGTTTAAATGAAAAGTTCAAGTTTAATCATGAAGGGGATTAAAAGTTATTAGAGTGACACCGGTTAGGATCACACGGTTCCCTCACTCTAGTATCACTATTATCTTTTGAATTTACTTTGCTTAAACGAGTTTTGAAACCCATTTAAACCGGGGAGATCTCGTTAGCAAAAGTGGGTTACCTCCTTTGAGGGACTCCCGTAAATTCAAAAGGACATATTATGTTTAGTGACATTTCAAAGGATTTATGGTTGCCTTTGAAACAATTTCTTTACATTTTTGAAAATTTTGATTAATTTTTCAGAAGTTATTTTGATTTTGCAAGTAAAGTAAGGTGAACAACCAAGGAGTTATAATATTTTTGCAACAAAAGTAGATTGTAGAAATTAAAATGACAAAAATTGAATAACACTATTAAAAGCATACTTGCCATCTTCTTGACATTCTCACTAAAAGCTTAGCTTTTGTAACATGTACATGATTTTGTAGGAAATTAAAAATAAAATGCAAAAGTAGATAAAGGTCTATCTAACAGACTCCAAACTATGACTTATTCAGTCTCAAAAGATCTTAGTGGATGATTTTAGAACAAAAGATAGTAAGCTAAATTTATTGTTCAAAATATTTAAGAGATTCCAAAGTATTCAGGGAATGACTCTGAATTGCTTTAAATATCTATTGAAACAGTTTGAGTTCATTTCGAACTTATCATATGTTCCTTTAATCTTCAAAGGTCAAGTTAAACAGGTTACCCCGCTACTCGGTGAACTTTGAATTTTCAATTATTCCAAGGGAATGGTACCCAACTAATCAATTTAAATATTGAGTTAACTAAGAAGCTTATAATTAATCATGTTAGTTTTCTAAATCCCCAGTTTATAATTAGTCATGCTACTTTCAATTATTACAAGTTAACTAAGAAGTTTATAATTAATCATGTTAGTTTTCTAAATCCCCAGTTTATAATTAGTCATGCTACTTTCAATTATTACAAGTTAACTAAGAAGTTTATAATTAATCATGCTACTTTTGTAAATCCCATCAAAGAAGTTTAAATATCGAGCCTAGATAACCACCAAGCCCTGAACAATCTCAATTGGAGAATTGACAATCGTTAAAAGTTTAATTTAAGTGATACATATCATTATTGAAAGATCATACCATCAAATTGTGTGCTTAAAATAAGTGAATTGTCATCCTCCTAACTTAAGCCCAGCAACTTTAGAATCATTAGATTTTGATTAACTTACAAACCTTGATAATTCAAAAAATTATAAATTTACTCTTATTATGAAAGGGTATCCAACTAATCAGCTGTTGTTTCACTTAAGAATTATGTAGTTGAATGCCCCTAAGGCAGGTTCAAGTCATTACAAAATTTGTACCCACCATTAAGGCTAGACACGTAGTGTTTAGAGGTGTTTATACTTATTCATGCTACTTTTCTAAATCCTATCAAAGAAGTTTAAATGTCAAGCCTAGATCACCATCAAGCCCTTAACAATCTCAATGGGAGAATTGACAATCATTAAAAGTTTAATTTAAGTGATACATATCCTTATTGAAAGATCATATCATCAAATTGTGAGCTTAAAAATAAGTGAATTTTCATCTTCCTAACTTAAGCCTATCAAGTTTAGAATCATTTGATTTTAATTAACTTCCAAACCTTGATAATTCAGAAAATTATAATTTTAATCTTATTATGGAAAGGTGGCAAATTGATTTCTAACTTTTAACCCATTGTAATTTAATCACTCAAAAGTATCCATTAAGATCAATATTACCCATTTTCCCTTTGATTAATCCTAAATTTTCATTAAGGTTCCAAAGTTTTAAATTACCACATTGCTCTTTGGGCTCTCCACCTCTTAATTCATTAAGCACAAATCAAATGAATTCGAAAATTTTAGAGTACCCTGCCCATGAGGCAATTAAAACATCAGAGAAGAAAGTGTGGTTTTTTTTTTTAAATTTTAATTTAATTTAAATCATTATTTTAACTTAGAAAATAGGATTTTTAATATTAATTTTTTTAATCAATCAAAATAAATTTTTTTTGCTTATCGGAGAAATATTTGAGGTTCCCTGAAGTCAGAAAAACACTTTGACAACATACCACGATTTTCTAAATTAAAATTTAATTTAATTTTATAATTATTTATTGAATTTTAGTGAATTATGTAAATGAAAATATGTTTTAATGACAAAAAATTAATTTTGTATTTTTATTAAACCTCTCTGAGTCTAGAGAACTTAGAGAAAAAAAATTATATTTTTTTTTCATTTTTAATTTATTTATTATAATTATTTTAATGAAAAATAAAAAATACCTTTTAAGCCTTTAAAAATTTATTTTTAACGTAGAAAATTTATGGAAAATATTTTAATGAGTCCCAAGTGATCAGGAAACTATCCGGCACATTTTGAAACATTTGTATTTTTGGATTTTTTAATTATTTTTTAAATTAAAGTATAGCTCAAAAATCAATTTTTTTTTTCCAAAAATTTTTTTTTTCTTAATTGCCGTTGATCGCAAGGAACTCACAAAACCAATTTTCATAATTTCTCTTGGTGTATTTAATTTAATATAATTATTTTTATACAAAAATATAATTTTCGTTATAATTTCAACTTTAATTTTCAAATATAAATTTTAAATTTTTACAGTGGATAAACATAATTTTTATGAAAAAATGTGAGATTGATTTTGTCAATTTTTTATAAACATATAATTTACATAAATTAACACAAGATAGTTACACTTAATTAAATATATAAATTTACAAGATAATTCACATTATGATATTTGTCATATGCTTCTCTAACCACATGAAACCTACTAAAAGTTATCTCATAACTTTTCAAGTGATATTTTAATTTATTCAATTAATTTAAGCGAAAATAGCCATCTAAGCTTGAAAATTAGGGTTAGAAGCACAGAGATGCTCTCTAACCTTAGAAAAATCAAAGAACATATCCTCTGCCATGAGGAACAAACCCTAAGAATCTTAAGCCATGGTGAGTAATATTTAATCATAATGAATTAAAATGACACAGAGAGTATTTAATTAATTAAAAATAAAAAAGTCAATGAATAATTTTATTTTTGGTGAACTTTTTTCTCCTATGTTCACTGGCAAGAGGGGTTTTTTATTTTCTTTTTATGAGTTTTCTTTGAGAAGTTTGAATTTTCAAAGTTCTGGCCTTTAATTAGTTCAATAGAATCATATTTTTAATCCTTGGCGTCTTCGAAGAGTCCACGTAGTGTCCTATGATTCAACATGGATGTCTGAGTTACTGTTGACTCGACCCGCTGTTCACGCATGAAGAATGCATCCGGTGCGATCTCGACCTTTCGACAGATACATGCGCGGTCAGATGGATCTCCGTCATCATCCCTGATGGCCAGATTTCATGAATCGACAAGTTCTAGACTTTAGATCTCGCTTGATACTCAGTCAAATCTAATGGGATTTGTTTCTACACCTTCTTCTACTTGAGAAAAACACATTGATACAGTTATAATGACATGACATTAAACTTCACTTCATAATTGGTGAAAATCGAGCTCAAAATTAGGGTTAATGACCTATACCTTTATATAAGAGGGGAGGCGTCAATCATATGCTTGTGAAAGCTTTAGTTGAGTCCCACAAACTTCTTGGATGTGTTTGTTTCTTTTGGTGTAATCTCAAAGTATAAGTTCAATGAAATAGGGTGTGGCTTTGGTTTAGAAGTGGTTTAGAGAGCTCAACATAGGGGGATTCCAGTGGAAATCTTCTTCTCTTGCTCTAAAGAAGCTCAAGAGCAATTCAATTTGGAGTTTAGGGGATTTTGGAGGATGGCCGAAATTGGTCCTAATTTTGAGCTAAAAAATTGACCATGGAGGAGGTGGTATAAATAGTGGGGGAATGGGTGGAGGTCAGGGCTTCAATTCAAGTGGAATTTGGAGCTGAGGTGGAGGGCTACAGAGTGCTAAAGACCAATAAGGGTTAGAAAACTTGGATGGGTGCATTGAGTTCAAATTTGAGGGGGTTGGCTATCAGTTTTGGGGGTTTTTGGCCACTATGCTGTTCGTCTAGGGTTGAGGAGGTGGTCAGGCAACCAGGTGAGCCAGTGGGATGGTTAATGATGGTTAACCACTAATGGTTAGTGATGATGGCCAAGGTATATTGGTTTAGGCCCAAAATGGGTTTAAATCCCCTAAATCAAGGTCAATTGGTTCATATATCATCTAGGGTAGGCTAGGTGGGTCTAGCTTGGTCACTAGAGTCCAAATGGTGGTTGTTATGGCTTTAGTTTGATCAATTTGGCGTGGCTTGGTCAACTTTGGTGCATGGGTTCAATTTTAAGAATTTTGGCTTAGAGTTGGGTTTAGGTTGGTCTAGCCATGACCTTGAGATAGTTTTATTGATCAAATTGCTATAGATGATTGTCACAAGGAATTTAGAGAAGGTTTGGAGTGATTTTGAAATAATTTGGAGGTTGAATTTGGTGAAATTTGGACATTTGACCAATTTTGTGGATGTTGGGTTAGACTTGGGTTTGAGTTGGGCTAGATTTTGGGTAAGGCTCAATTGATGGTTAAATATGATGTGGGTGATTACCATGAAGAGTTTTGAGTATTAATTGGGTGGAAATTTTGGGGTTATAAGGTTCAATTTGGTTGAATTTGGGGATATGGCAAATTTTGAACAAAATTGGGGGTTTTGGTCCAAGTTGATCTTGATTGAAATTGAGGCTTGACCAAGGACAATTGATGGTTCAATTTGATGTATGGAAGTGTTTTAAAGAGTTTATGATTCAAAATTTGGGCAATTGGATAGATATGGGTGTTCAATTGAGTGAGATTTTGGTTTTGGGTAAAATTCAGGCTTTTTGATTTGGGTTGATATTTGAATTAAATGTGGGTCAATTAGGCTTGGATTTGGTTTCAATCAAGCTTATACATGATAAATTTGAGTTTATAATTGAATTTAGGGAATATTGGGATCAAATTGGTGCACATTGGGCCTTCAAAGGCAATTTGGGGCTTTTGGTCAAAATAGGTCAAATTTGCCAAATTGAGCTCATTGGAGTGGTTAAAATTGATCTTAGGTACATTTAAAGTGATTTTAAATGTTTTGGGACAATTTGGGTCACCAAGGGTATTTTTGTAATTTTGCTAAAATGAGGGGGTATTTTAGTAATTTTGAAAATTTTTGGGTGTTTTAGGTAATTTGCATTGTTTCAAAGAGTTTAAAATGAGTTTTGGAAAAAATGGGTATTTTGGGTAATTTTGGGATTTTTGGCCAATTTTGGGATTTCAAGGGTAGTTTGGTAATTTGGTTAAATTTGGGGGTAAAAGGCTAAGTTAGGTACTTTGGAAAAATAGGGGTGTCAATCAATTTACTTGAGCCATGGAACAATAGAATTTCTTACTTTGGGTCCTCCATATACTGATCTTAGCTAAACCATAGCCTAGGGTTAGTGGGACTAGGGGACCATCTACATGTGTCTCCCAAAGGGTGAAGGGATCAAAGTTAAGTAGGTTTGGGTTTAGGGTAGTGAGTGGAAGGGTAATGTGCAAGTGTGTGTGTGAGACCAACCAATACCACACCAAAGAGGGTTAACCCTAAGGCTAAGTAATCTTATGGTGACTGTCCTTGAGCTTCCCCAAATTGACCACACCTACTGTGTGCTAGAGGTTAGGACCAATATGTGAAACTTCAAATTGAGCAAAAAAGAGTTTACTATTTATAATGGTGAGAGTTCCTTTTCTTAATTCATGGTTAAGTACTTTCCTCCTTCAAAAACCGCTAAGCTTAGAAATGATATTACATCTTTTACTCATGAACATTCCAAACGATTTAAGTAACTCCTTGGCAAGTGTCCACATCTTGCTTTACATAACTGGTTAATTACTTAAACATTTTATAATGGGTTAATAAAATCCCTTAAATATATAATTGATGTAGTTATTGGATGATCCTTAATGTCAAAACTATTTGATGAAGCTTGTGCCTTATTTGAAGAAATGACAACTAATTCTTTTCAGTGGCCATCAGAAGGGTAAATCCTAAGAGAGTAGACAGTCTTCATGATAATGATGCTATAACCATTTTTGCATCTCAAGTTGCTGTGATATCTTGGAAGTTAGATAATTTTGCAAAGAACTTTTCTCAAACACCTCAAAAGAGTGAGGAAAATTTATTAGGACAAATGAATGATTCTCAATCATTAGAAACTTTACATGCAGTTCGTAACAAGCCCCAATAACTCATATTCTAATTTTTATAACACAAGATGGAAAACCACCCCAAGTTTAACTGGAATAATAATTATGGTGGTGGAAATTAGCAATTGGGAAACAATCAAACAAACCCAACAGGAAACTGGAACAACCAGGTTAGTTCTAACAATCGACCTTCTTATCCTCCTGGCTTTAATAATCAACAATAAAGGAAAAGAAGTTATCTATAAAAGAAGTGGTTATACCAATGGGAAATCAATTACAAAGTCAAGGTGCTGTTATAAGAAACATTAAGAATCAACTGGGATAAATTGTTACACACTTAGTAATAGACCCTAGGGAACACTTCCTAGTAATGTTGAGATAAATCCAAAAGACAAAAGTAAGAACCAAGAACAGATTAAAGCTATGAAACTTAAGAGTGGAAAGGAATTAAATGTTGGAATTTAAAAAGAGATTGATGTTGAGAGAGAAACTAAAAAACTTAAAGAAAATATTTTTAAGGATAAAGAACAACATGTCTCTCCAACTAAAAATGACTCAGAAAGACCACCACCACCTTTTCCTCAAATACTTAGACAACAAAAGCTTGATCAACAATTTTTAATTTTTTTTGAGATATTTAAGAATGTTACAATCAATATTCCATTTGCTGAAGCTTTGGAATAAATGATGTGTTATGTCAAATTTGTGAAAGATATATTAAACAAAAAGAGGAACTTTGAAGCTTATGATACTGTTGCCCTTAGTAAATAATGTAGTGCAATAATTTAAAAGAAGATAAATGCTTAAAGATGTTGGTAGCTTCACTATACCCTGTGCGATTAGAGAAAAAATTTGTGCAAAAGCCTTATGCGATTTAGGAGCAAGTATTAATCTTATGCCTTTATTCATTTTTCAAAGGTTAGATATAGGAGAAATTTCTCCCACCACTGTAACCCTTCAGCAGCTGATCAATCTATCACTTATTCTAAAGGGGTTATAGAAGTTGTAGTCGTTAAGGAAGACAAATTTATCTTCCTTGTGGATTTCATTAAGCTAGACTTAGAAAAAGATAAAGAAATTCCTATTATTTTGGGGAGACCTTTTCTTGCTACCTGACGTCCTATGATAGATGCGCAGTAAGGAGAGTTGACTAAGAAAGTTAATGAATAGAAAGAAACATTTAATGTTCTAAAGTCAATGAGGTACCTGATGTGCCTAAAATGTAGTATTTTTCGTGCTATATTCTGTAGTGATAATGCACTTTAAGTGTATGTTTTCTTGTGTTTTTGGTTGTTTGTATATCAAATTGAAGAATTTTGAGTGATTGAAGCAAAAGGAACAAAAATGGACCAAAACCAGAGCAAACCGGGTCTAATCGAAGCACACTGAAACCATAGGGGCCAAAGCCAGGCACTTAAGTGCCTATTCCCAGTGTCTAAGTGCCACCTGATAGAGAGAAGGGCACTTAAGTGCTGAAAATTGGTGCTTAAGCGTCCGACATGGTTTTCAACATTTCCTCTAGAATATACATCAGATTTAGACGATTTTTGAAGTGGTGCTTCGTGCACCTCTTTATAAATTCATTGGAATTGATAAAAGGGACTTTGGAGGAGGATTTGGGACAGATAAATGGAGTTTTTTGATGACTTTTGAAGAGGGACTTTAGGCACGATTTGGAAGATTCATTGAGTATGGACACGTTTGAAGAGACACTTAAGCACCTCTTGGGAAACTATAAATAAGGCTTGTAAATATTTTTAAAAGTGCTCTTGAACAAATTGGTAGAAGAGAAGAAGTCTTGGAGAAGAATAAGATGGCTTGGGCGAGAGCCTAGAGTGGGGCAACAAAGTGAGAGAGAAAAAAAGAGAGATTGCGAGATTTTTTTTTCTTTTCACTCTATTCTTTGAAAGGATTGTATGGAGATTAATTTTGATATACATGGAGAGTTTGATTTTCATCAAAGATAAGCATTTTAATTTTAACTTGATCTGAATCTATTTCTTTATTTATATGATTTCAAAGTCTTCTGCAATGAAAAGTTCTTGTTGTTTCTCCATGTGTAGTGTGTAGTTTCTTTACTCTTCCTCTTATAATGAACTATTCTGCAAGTGTAGAATATATAATTGAGTAGAGTGAGAATCTATTGTGATGTTCTTAATTTGTTCTTCATTTAAATGTAAACTTGATCAACTTGCTTTTTAAAATCTGTTGTGAGAACATGTAAAATCTGTGATGGTGTTGTCTCAATCAACTATGATAGAATCACATGAGATTATATGGATGAGAATGTAGTCCATATGGTTGAGTGCAGGTTAATAAGTAAATAATTTTTGATGGGTGTAGAATTAGTGTACTTTAGAGTGACAGGCTAAAGCCTCCAATTTGGATCTTAGTTTTAGGTCTTAATACTAGATGTTAGCCTTCAGGTGAGGGGACAAGGGGAATCTTGAGTGAGAGCTAGTTCCTCTCCTACCTATCCAGTTCTTAGGATTCTTATACTATGAATTAGCCAGTGCTCTTTATATTACTTGACTGAGGGTAAACAATATAATTACTGCTATTTTTTACAATCTCTCTCATTACTTGTTTTACTTTTACACATGTCACTAATTTCATTATAAGAGGAAGGGTACTTTCAATATATTAAACCCCAAGTTCTGTTTTTTCTTAAGTATTTTAGTTTAAAAGTTGAAGTAGTATTGTAGTGTTAATTGTGGGATATAATCAAAACCAAGCCTTTATTGACCTTTTAAGCTAGGGCGTGTTATTCTAGAGTATAAATTCTCTTCAAAGTCATCGTGATTAAACACAGTCTCCGTGGGATTGATATTCGGGGCTTAATCAGAAATCCTTATATTACTTGATAACAATACATATATTTGTGTAAAATCCCTACTATTTAAATATGTAAATGAAATTTTATTTTTCTTTGGATCAAGTTTTTGGCACCGTTGTCGAGGATTAAAATCATCAAGTAGCTGTGTCAACATCATAAATTGTTACATAATAAAAAAACATTGGGATCAAGTTTTTGGTGCTGTTGCCAGGGATCGATATGGTTGATCTTGACTTTTAAGAGAAATTTAGTTGAAGTAATTGGGCTTATACTTGGAAAATTATAGTGTCGTAAAAATCATTTTTATGTGAAAAGTATTTTTTTGTATGAAAAAGAGTTGTGAAGAAACTGCTTTTGTTTTGTCGAGTATATTTTTTTATTTATTTGTTTAATGGTCAATGTATTTTTTGTTGTGTTGCTTATGCAAATAAAGGATCTGCAAGACTTGTGCCTTATGATCTCGTGTTAGCAAAAAAGAAAATAATCTAAAAACAGAAAGGACTTAAAAAAGTAGAAAAGAAAATGGAAAACCATAAAAAAAAAATAACTTGGAAAACATCATAAATCTGTGTGGGCTATGTAAATCTTACTTTTGATGAAATTCACTCATGTATATAAACCCTTATTATAGAAGCTAACTCATTTGAACTAAATCCAGTGATTATCCAAATGGTGCAGAACAACCAGTTTGGGGAATTCCTTCGGAGGATCCCTACTTACACTTATCAAGTTTTTTAGAACTTTATGCTACATTTCTTTATAATGACATGTCAGACGATGTTGTTAGGGTAAGGATTTTTCCTTTCTCACTAAGGGATAAGGCTAAAAGGTGGTGATACTCTTTAGCACCTAGCTCTACTAAAATTTGGGAGGAGTTAACTCAGAAATTTCTAGCTATATAGTTTTCCACTAAGAACTACTAAATATAGAAATGATAATATCTCATTTTGTCAATATATTGGGGAATCAATATACAAAGCCTAGGAAATATTTAAGGAACTCCTAAGAAAGTGTCCACACCATGCTCTGCCTGATTGGTCAATCATTCAAACTTTTTACAATGGGTTAGTAGGATCTCATTGGCCTAAAATTGATACTATCGTTGGTGGATCATTAATGTGAAAACCATTTGATGAAGCATTTGGAATTGAAGAAATGGCTACAAATGAATTTTAATGGCCCTCTATAAGGGTAAATCCTAAAAAAAAGTAGCCAGTGTTCATGTTATAGATGCGATGGTAATTCTTGCATCTCAGGTTGTTGCAATATCAAAGAAGTTGGACCTATTTGGAATGAACCTACCTCAATTTACTCCAGTAAGTGAGGAAACTTTATTAAGATATAAGATTGATTCTAAATTATTATATGACACTTTAAATAGCATAAACAACCTGTATTCTAACTTTTACAAACAAAGCTGGAAGAACCATCATAATTTTAATTGCTGTCGTTTTATTAGGGGTGGAAAACAATAATTGAAAAACAATCCTGTAAATCCTAATAAAAGTGAGAATAATTAGGGGAACATAAACTTTAAACCTTCATATCCACCTGACTCTAAGAATGATCAACAATTTGAAGATAACAAGATGTCTATAGAAGAAATGGTATTGCAAATGG
Organism: Phalaenopsis equestris; assembly: GCF_001263595.1. Lineage (NCBI taxonomy): Eukaryota > Viridiplantae > Streptophyta > Magnoliopsida > Asparagales > Orchidaceae > Phalaenopsis > Phalaenopsis equestris. The sequence continues at coordinate 1,183 of NW_018251670.1, read as the reverse complement.
GAACCTAGTTGCATGGTCAAAATGCTGCGATTAGAAACATAAAGAATCAACTGGGACAAATTGCTAATTCACTTAGCAGTAGACCTCAAGGAACGCTTCCTAGAAACATTGAGATCAACCATAAAAAGAACAATAATGAACAAGTAGAAGTTGTCCAGTTAAGATGTGGAACAGAAATAGAGGATGTGGTTAGAAACGAGAAAGTAAGAAACAAAGGAAAGTAAAAGACCTGATACATGTTTCTAAGGATCTGAAAAAATTAATATCTCTAACTAAAATCAATTTAGAAAGACCACCATCTCCATTTTCTCAAAAACATAGACAACATGAGTTGGATAAACAATTTTCAAAGTTCATCCAAGTACTTAAGAAGTTAATGATAAATAATCTCTTTGCTGAAGCTTTGGAACAGATGCCAGGTTATGCAAAGCTTATGAAGGAGATATTAAACAAGGAAAAAAAAAAAAGAAATTTAGAGATTCTAAGACAATTGCACTAAGTGAGGAGTGCAGTGCTATACTTTAGAAAAAGCTTCCTTAGAAACTAAAAGACCCTTATAGCTTAACAATTCCTTGTGCAATTGGAGAAAGATTATGTGGAAAAGGTTTATGTGATTTAGGAGTGAGCATTAATGTGATGCCTCTATCTATATTTAGATGGTTAGGTTTAGCCAATTCTTTTCCCGTTATTGTATCCCTTCAGTTAGCTGATCAATCTATCATATAGCCAGAAGAAGTTATAGAAGATGTGCTTGTTAAAGTGGATAAAATTATCTTTCCTGTGGACCTTATTGTATTAGATATGGAGGAAGATAAAAAAAATTCAATTATTTTGGGGAGACCTTTTTATGTTACTTAACAAGCTATGATAGATGTGCAAAAAGGAGAGTTGACTATGAATTTAATGACCAAGAAGTCACTTTTTATCTGTTAAAGTCTATGAAATATCCAGCTGAGAAAAAAGTTGTTTGTTTTTGGATGGATGAAATTTATTATCTAAGTGAAGACCATTTCCAAGAAAGTTTTGAGAGTATGTTAACAGATGAAATCAAAATGGACTTTCATGATGAGTTGAAAAGGTTATTTAAAGAAGACAGTAAGTATGTTCGGTAGAGGTGCAAAATGATGGACGTTACCGAAATAAGTAAACTTTAATTCCATCTGTTGAAAAATCTCATGAACTT